>NW_027228625.1:0-118190 GCF_037783145.1 Equus przewalskii | reverse complement strand
ACAGTGCTCTTACAGAGTACCGGGAACATCTCTTACAAGGGCCTGTGAAATGCAGTTTCTTTGCAGGGCTGATCTGGCTGAAGTAGAACTTCTGCTCTGCGTATGCTACATTGCCCGAGAGCTGAAAGGCACAACGTGCAGTCTTCATTCCAAAGGGCAAGGTGGGCCCCAAAGCATCTTGCTTTCAGCTCTTTGGGAAGCTAAGAAACAACTCGCTCTGCACAGTGCTCTTACAGCCTACCGGGAACATCTCTTCCAAAGGCCTGTGAAACGCAGTTTCTTTGCAGGCCTGATCTGGCTGAAGTAGGACTTCTGCTCTGGGTGTGCTACATTGCCCTAGAGCTGAAAGGCACAACGTGCAGTCTTCTTTCTAAAGGGCGAGTTGGGCCCCAAAGCATCTTGCTTCCAGCTCCTTTGGAAGCTAAGAAACAACTCGCTCTGCACTCCTCTCTTACAGCCATCCGGCAACATCTCCTGCAAATGCCTTTGGAACGCAGTTTCTTTGCAGGCCTGATCTGGCTGAAGTAGGACTTCTGCTCTGGGTGTGCTACATTGCCCTAGAGCTGAAAGGCACAACGTGCAGGCTTCTTTCCAAAGGGCGAGTTGGGCCCCACAGCATCTTGCTTCCAGCTCTTTGGGAAGCTAAGAAACAACTCGCTCTGCACAGTGCTCTTACAGACTACCGGGAACATCTCTTCCAAAGTCCTGTTAAACGCAGTTTCTTTGCAGGCCTGATCTGGCTGAAGTAGGACTTCTGCTCTCAGTGTGCTACTTTGCCCTAGAGCCGAAAGGCACAAGGTGCAGGCTTCTTTGCAAAGGGCGAGTTGGGCCCCACAGCATCTTGCTTCCAGCTCTTTGGGAAGCTAAGAAACAACTCGCTCTGCACTCCTCTCTTACAGCCTACCGGGAACATCTCCTGAAAAAGCCTGTGAAATGCAGTTTCCTTGCAGGTCTGATCTGGCTGAAGTAGAACTTCTGCTCTGGGTGTGCTACATTGCCCTAGAGCTGAAAGGCACAACGTGCAGTCTTGCTTCCAAAGGGTGAGTTGGGCCCCAAAGCATCTTGCTTCCAGCTCTTTGGGAAGCTAAGAAACAACTCGCTCTGCAAAGTGCCCTTACAGCCTACCGGGAACATCTCTTACAAAAGCCTGTGAAACGCAGTTTCTTTGCAGGCCTGATCTGGCTGAAGTAGAACTTCTGCTCTGGGTGTGCTACATTGCCCTAGAGCTGAAAGGCTCAACGTGCAGTCTTCTTTCCAAAGGGCGAGTTGGGCCCCAAAGCATCTTGCTTCCAGCTCTTTGGGAAGCTAAGAAACAACTCGCTCTGCACAGTGCTCTTACAGCCTACCGGGAACATCTCTTACAAAGGCCTGTGAAACGCAGTTTCTTTGCAGGCCTGATCTGGCTGAAGTAGAACTTCTGCTCTGGGTGTGCTACATTGCCCTAGAGCTGAAAGGCACAACGTGCAGTCTTCTTTCTAAAGGGCGAGTTGGGCCCCAAAGCATCTTGCTTCCAGCTCCTTTGGAAGCTAAGAAACAACTCGCTCTGCACTCCTCTCTTACAGCCATCCGGCAACATCTCCTGCAAATGCCTTTGGAACGCAGTTTCTTTGCAGGCCTGATCTGGCTGAAGTAGAACTTCTGCTCTGCGTGTGCTACATTGCCCGAGTGCTGAAAGGCACACCGTGCAGGCTTCTTTCCAAAGGGCGAGTTGGGCCCCACAGCATCTTGCTTCCAGCTCTTTGGGAAGCTAAGAAACAACTCGCTCTGCACAGTTCTCTTGCAGCCTACCGGGAACATCTCTTCCAAAGGCCTGTGAAACGCAGTTTCTTTGCAGGCCTGATCTGGCTGAAGTAGAACTTCTGCTCTGGGTGTGCTACATTGCCCTAGAGCTGAAAGGCACAACGTGCCGGCTTCTTTCCAAAGGGCGAGTTGGGCCCCACAGCATCTTGCTTCCAGCTCTTTGGGAAGCTAAGAAACAACTCACTCTGCACAGTGCTCTTACAGCCTACCGGGAACATCTCTTCCAAAGGCCTGTGAAACGCAGTTTCTTTCCAGGCCTGATCTGGCTGAAGTAGGACTTCTGCTCTGGGTGTGCTACATTGCCCTAGAGCTGAAAGGCACAACGTGCAGGCTTCTTTCCAACGGCGAGTTGGGCCCCACAGCATCTTGCTTCCACCTCTTTGGGAAGCTAAGAAACAACTCGCTCTGCACAGTGCTCTTACAGCCTACCGGCAACATCCTTTCCAAAGGCCTGGGAAACGCAGTTTCTTTGCAGGCCTGATCTGGCTGAAGTAGGACTTCTGCTCTGGGTGTGCTACATTGCCCTACAGCTGAAAGGCACAAAGCGCAGGCTTCTTTCCAAAGGGCAAGTTGGGCCTCACAGCATCTTGCTTCCAGCACTTTGGGAAGCTAAGAAACAACTCGCTCTGCTCAGTGCTCTTACACCCTAGTGGGAACATCTCTTCCAAAGGCCTGTGAAACGCAGTTTCTTTGCAGTCCAGATCTGGCTGAAGTAGGACTTCTGCTCTGGGTGTGCTCCATTGCCCTAGAGCTGAAAGGCACAACGTGCAGGCTTCTTTCCAAAGGGCGAGTTGGGCCCCAAAGCATCTTGCTTCCAGCTCTTTGGGAAGCTAAGAAACAACTCGCTCTGCACAGTGCTCTTACAGCCTACCGGGAACATCTCTTCCAAAGGCCTGTGAAACGCAGTTTCTTTGCAGGCCTGATCTGGCTGAAGTAGGACTTCTGCTCTGGGTGTGCTACATTGCCCTAGAGCTGAAAGGCACAACGTGCAGGCTTCTTTCCAAAGGGCGAGTTGGGCCCCACAGCATATTGCTTCCAGCTCTTTGGGAGGCTAAGAAACAACTCGCTCTGCACAGTGCTCTTACAGCCTACCGGGAGCATCTCTTCCAAAGGCCTGTGAAACGCAGTTTCTTTGCCGGCCTGATCTGGCTGAAGTAGGACTTCTGCTCTGGGTGTGCTACATTGCCCTACAGCTGAAAGGCACAACGCGCAGGCTTCTTTCCAAAGGGCGAGTTGGGCCCCACAGCATCTTGCTTCCAGCTCTTTGGGAAGCTAAGAAACAACTCGCTCTGCACAGTGCTCTTACAGCCTAACGGGAACATCTCTTCCAAAGGCCTGCGAAACGCAGTTTCTTTGCAGGCCAGATCTGGCTGAAGTAGGACTTCTGCTCTGGGTGTGCTACATTGCCCTAGAGCTGAAAGGCAGAACGTGCAGGCTTCTTTCCAAAGGGCGAGTTGGGCCCTACAGGATCTTGCTTCCAGCTCTTTGGGAAGCTAAGAAACAACTCGCTCTGCACAGTGCTCTTGCAGCCTACCGGGAACATCTCTTCTAAAGGCCTGTGAAACCCAGTTTCTTTGCAGGCCTGATCTGGCTGAAGTAGGACTTCTGCTCTGGGTGTGCTACATTGCCCTAGAGCTGAAAGGCACAACGTGCAGGCTTCTTTCCAAAGGGCGAGTTGGGCCCCACAGCATCTTGCTTCCAGCTCTTTGGGAAGCTAAGAAACAACTCGCTCTGCACAGTGCTCTTACAGAGTACCGGGAACATCTCTTACAAGGGCCTGTGAAATGCAGTTTCTTTGCAGGGCTGATCTGGCTGAAGTAGAACTTCTGCTCTGCGTATGCTACATTGCCCGAGAGCTGAAAGGCACAACGTGCAGTCTTCATTCCAAAGGGCAAGGTGGGCCCCAAAGCATCTTGCTTTCAGCTCTTTGGGAAGCTAAGAAACAACTCGCTCTGCACAGTGCTCTTACAGCCTACCGGGAACATCTCTTCCAAAGGCCTGTGAAACGCAGTTTCTTTGCAGGCCTGATCTGGCTGAAGTAGGACTTCTGCTCTGGGTGTGCTACATTGCCCTAGAGCTGAAAGGCACAACGTGCAGTCTTCTTTCTAAAGGGCGAGTTGGGCCCCAAAGCATCTTGCTTCCAGCTCCTTTGGAAGCTAAGAAACAACTCGCTCTGCACTCCTCTCTTACAGCCATCCGGCAACATCTCCTGCAAATGCCTTTGGAACGCAGTTTCTTTGCAGGCCTGATCTGGCTGAAGTAGGACTTCTGCTCTGGGTGTGCTACATTGCCCTAGAGCTGAAAGGCACAACGTGCAGGCTTCTTTCCAAAGGGCGAGTTGGGCCCCACAGCATCTTGCTTCCAGCTCTTTGGGAAGCTAAGAAACAACTCGCTCTGCACAGTGCTCTTACAGACTACCGGGAACATCTCTTCCAAAGTCCTGTTAAACGCAGTTTCTTTGCAGGCCTGATCTGGCTGAAGTAGGACTTCTGCTCTCAGTGTGCTACTTTGCCCTAGAGCCGAAAGGCACAAGGTGCAGGCTTCTTTGCAAAGGGCGATTTGGGCCCCACAGCATCTTGCTTCCAGCTCTTTGGGAAGCTAAGAAACAACTCGCTCTGCACTCCTCTCTTACAGCCTACCGGGAACATCTCCTGAAAAAGCCTGTGAAATGCAGTTTCCTTGCAGGTCTGATCTGGCTGAAGTAGAACTTCTGCTCTGGGTGTGCTACATTGCCCTAGAGCTGAAAGGCACAACGTGCAGTCTTGCTTCCAAAGGGTGAGTTGGGCCCCAAAGCATCTTGCTTCCAGCTCTTTGGGAAGCTAAGAAACAACTCGCTCTGCAAAGTGCTCTTACAGCCTACCGGGAACATCTCTTACAAAAGCCTGTGAAACGCAGTTTCTTTGCAGGCCTGATCTGGCTGAAGTAGAACTTCTGCTCAGGGTGTGCTACATTGCCCTAGAGCTGAAAGGCTCAACGTGCAGTCTTCTTTCCAAAGGGCGAGTTGGGCCCCAAAGCATCTTGCTTCCAGCTCTTTGGGAAGCTAAGAAACAACTCGCTCTGCAAAGTGCTCTTACAGCCTACCGGGAACATCTCTTACAAAAGCCTGTGAAACGCAGTTTCTTTGCAGGCCTGATCTGGCTGAAGTAGAACTTCTGCTCAGGGTGTGCTACATTGCCCTAGAGCTGAAAGGCTCAACGTGCAGTCTTCTTTCCAAAGGGCGAGTTGGGCCCCAAAGCATCTTGCTTCCAGCTCTTTGGGAAGCTAAGAAACAACTCGCTCTGCACAGTGCTCTTACAGCCTACCGGGAACATCTCTTACAAAGGCCTGTGAAACGCTGTTTCTTTGCAGGCCTGATATGGCTGAAGTAGAACTTCTGCTCTGGGTGTGCTACATTGCCCTAGAGCTGAAAGGCACAACGTGCAGTCTTCTTTCTAAAGGGCGAGTTGGGCCCCAAAGCATCTTGCTTCCAGCTCCTTTGGAAGCTAAGAAACAACTCGCTCTGCACTCCTCTCTTACAGCCATCCGGCAACATCTCCTGCAAATGCCTTTGGAACGCAGTTTCTTTGCAGGCCTGATCTGGCAGAAGTAGAACTTCTGCTCTGGGTGTGCTACATTGCCCTAGAGCTGAAAGGCACAACGTGCAGGCTTCTTTCCAAAGGGCGAGTTGGGCCCCACAGCATCTTGCTTCCAGCTCTTTGGGAAGCTAAGAAACAACTCGCTCTGCACAGTGCTCTTACAGCCTACCGGGAACATCTCTTCCAAAGGCCTGTGAAACGCAGTTTCTTTGCAGGCCTGATCTGGCTGAAGTAGGACTTCTGCTCTGGGTGTGCTACATTGCCCTAGAGCTGAAAGGCACAATGTGCAGGCTTCTTTCCAAAGGGCGAGTTGGGCCCCACAGCATCTTGCTTCCAGCTCTTTGGGAAGCTAAGAAACAACTCACTCTGCCTAGTGCTCTTACAGCCTACCGGGAACATCTCTTTCAAAGGCCTGTGAAACGCAGTTTCTTTGCAGGCCTGATCTGGCTGAAGTAGGACTTCTGCTCTGGGTGTGCTACATTGCCCTAGAGCTGAAAGGCACAACGTGCAGGCTTCTTTCCAAAGGGCTAGTTGGGCCCCACAGCATCTTGCTTCCAGCTCTTTGGGAAGCTAAGAAACAACTCGCTCTGCACAGTGCTCTTGCAGCCTACCGGGAACATCTCTTCCAAAGGCCTGTGAAACGCAGTTTCTTTGCAGGCCTGATCTGGCTGAAGTAGAACTTCTGCTCTGGGTGTGCTACATTGCCCTAGAGCTGAAAGGCACAACGTGCAGGCTTCTTTCCAAAGGGCGAGTTGGGCCCCACAGCATCTTGCTTCCAGCTCTTTGGGAAGCTAAGAAACAACTCGCTCTGCACAGTGCTCTTACAGCCTACCGGGAACATCTCTTCCAAAGGCCTGTGAAACGCAGTTTCTTTGCAGGCCTGATCTGGCTGAAGTAGGACTTCTCCTCTGGGTGTGCTACATTGCCCTAGAGCTGAAAGGCACAACGTGCAGGCTTCTTTCCAAAGGGCGAGTTGCGCCCCACAGCATCTTGCTTCCAGCTCTTTGGGAAGCTAAGAAACAACTCGCTCTGCACTCCTCTCTTACAGCCTACCGGGAAGATCTCCTGAAAATGCCTGTGAAATGCAGTTTCCTTGCAGGTCTGATCTGGCTGAAGTAGAACATCTGCTCTGGGTGTGCTACATTGCCCTAGAGCTGAAAGGCACAACGTGCAGTCTTGCTTCCAAAGGGCGAGTTGGGCCCCAAAGCATCTTGCTTCCAGCTCTTTGGGAAGCTAAGAAACAACTCGCTCTGCTAAGTACTCTTACAGCCTACCGGGAACATCTCTTACAAAGGCCTGTGAAGCGCAGTTTCTTTGCAGGCCTGATCTGGCTGAAGTAGAACTTCTGCTCTGGGTGTGCTACATTGCCCTAGAGCTGAAAGGCACAACGTGCTGTCTTCTTTCTAAAGGGCGAGTTGGGCCCCAAAGCATCTTGCTTCCAGCTCCTTTGGAAGCTAAGAAACAACTCGCTCTGCACTCCTCTCTTACAGCCATCCGGCAACATCTCCTGCAAATGCCTTTGGAACGCAGTTTCTTTGCAGGCCTGATCTGGCAGAAGTAGAACTTCTGCTCTGGGTGTGCTACATTGCCCTAGAGCTGAAAGGCACAACGTGCAGGCTTCTTTCCAAAGGGCGAGTTGGGCCCCACAGCATCTTGCTTCCAGCTCTTTGGGAAGCTAAGAAACAACTCGCTCTGCACAGTGCTCTTACAGCCTACTGGGAACATCTCTTCCAAAGGCCTGTGAAACGCAGTTTCTTTGCAGGCCTGATCTGGCTGAAGTAGGACTTCTGCTCTGGGTGTGCTACATTGCCCTAGAGCTGAAAGGCACAACGTGCAGGCTTCTTTCCAAAGGGCGAGTTGGGCCCCACAGCATCTTGCTTCCAGCTCTTTGGGAAGCTAAGAAACAACTCGCTCTGCACAGTGCTCTTACAGCCTACCGGGAACATCTCTTCCAAAGGCCTGTGAAACGCAGTTTCTTTGCAGGCCTGATCTGGCTGAGGTAGGACTTCTGCTCTGGGTGTGCTACATTGCCCTAGAGCTGAAAGGCACAACGTGCAGGCTTCTTTCTAAAGGGCGAGTTGGGCCCCACAGCATCTGCTTCCAGCTCTTTGAGAAGCTAAGAAACAACTTGCTCTGCACAGTGCTCTTACAGCCTACCGGGAACATGTCTTCCAAAGGCCTGTGAAACGCAGTTTCTTTGCAGGCCTGATCTGGCTGAAGTAGGACTTCTGCTCTGCGTGTGCTACATTGCCCTAGAGCTGAAAGGCACAACGTGCAGGCTTCTTTCCAAAGGGCGAGTTGGGCCCCACAGGGTCTTGCTTCCAGCTCTTTGGGAACCTAAGAAACAACTCCATCTGCACAGTGCTCTTACAGAGTACCGGGAACATCTCTTACAAGGGCCTGTGAAATGCAGTTTCTTTGCAGGGCTGATCTGGCTGAAGTAGAACTTCTGCTCTGCGTATGCTACATTGCCCGAGAGCTGAAAGGCACAACGTGCAGTCTTCATTCCAAAGGGCAAGGTGGGCCCCAAAGCATCTTGCTTTCAGCTCTTTGGGAAGCTAAGAAACAACTCGCTCTGCACAGTGCTCTTACAGCCTACCGGGAACATCTCTTCCAAAGGCCTGTGAAACGCAGTTTCTTTGCAGGCCTGATCTGGCTGAAGTAGGACTTCTGCTCTGGGTGTGCTACATTGCCCTAGAACTGAAAGGCACAACGTGCAGTCTTCTTTCTAAAGGGCGAGTTGGGCCCCAAAGCATCTTGCTTCCAGCTCCTTTGGAAGCTAAGAAACAACTCGCTCTGCACTCCTCTCTTACAGCCATCCGGCAACATCTCCTGCAAATGCCTTTGGAACGCAGTTTCTTTGCAGGCCTGATCTGGCTGAAGTAGGACTTCTGCTCTGGGTGTGCTACATTGCCCTAGAGCTGAAAGGCACAACGTGCAGGCTTCTTTCCAAAGGGCGAGATGGGCCCCACAGCATCTTGCTTCCAGCTCTTTGGGAAGCTAAGAAACAACTCGCTCTGCACAGTGCTCTTACAGACTACCGGGAACATCTCTTCCAAAGTCCTGTTAAACGCAGTTTCTTTGCAGGCCTGATCTGGCTGAAGTAGGACTTCTGCTCTCAGTGTGCTACTTTGCCCTAGAGCCGAAAGGCACAAGGTGCAGGCTTCTTTGCAAAGGGCGAGTTGGGCCCCACAGCATCTTGCTTCCAGCTCTTTGGGAAGCTAAGAAACAACTCGCTCTGCACTCCTCTCTTACAGCCTACCGGGAACATCTCCTGAAAAAGCCTGTGAAATGCAGTTTCCTTGCAGGTCTGATCTGGCTGAAGTAGAACTTCTGCTCTGGGTGTGCTACATTGCCCTAGAGCTGAAAGGCACAACGTGCAGTCTTGCTTCCAAAGGGTGAGTTGGGCCCCAAAGCATCTTGCTTCCAGCTCTTTGGGAAGCTAAGAAACAACTCGCTCTGCAAAGTGCTCTTACAGCCTACCGGGAACATCTCTTACAAAAGCCTGTGAAACGCAGTTTCTTTGCAGGCCTGATCTGGCTGAAGTAGAACTTCTGCTCTGGGTGTGCTACATTGCCCTAGAGCTGAAAGGCTCAACGTGCAGTCTTCTTTCCAAAGGGCGAGTTGGGCCCCAAAGCATCTTGCTTCCAGCTCTTTGGGAAGCTAAGAAACAACTCGCTCTGCACAGTGCTCTTACAGCCTACTGGGAACATCTCTTACAAAGGCCTGTGAAACGCTGTTTCTTTGCAGGCCTGATATGGCTGAAGTAGAACTTCTGCTCTGGGTGTGCTACATTGCCCTAGAGCTGAAAGGCACAACGTGCAGTCTTCTTTCTAAAGGGCGAGTTGGGCCCCAAAGCATCTTGCTTCCAGCTCCTTTGGAAGCTAAGAAACAACTCGCTCTGCACTCCTCTCTTACAGCCATCCGGCAACATCTCCTGCAAATGCCTTTGGAACGCAGTTTCTTTGCAGGCCTGATCAGGCAGAAGTAGAACTTCTGCTCTGGGTGTGCTACATTGCCCTAGAGCTGAAAGGCACAACGTGCAGGCTTCTTTCCAAAGGGCGAGTTGGGCCCCACAGCATCTTGCTTCCAGCTCTTTGGGAAGCTAAGAAACAACTCGCTCTGCACAGTGCTCTTACAGCCTACCGGGAACATCTCTTCCAAAGGCCTGTGAAACGCAGTTTCTTTGCAGGCCTGATCTGGCTGAAGTAGGACTTCTGCTCTGGGTGTGCTACATTGCCCTAGAGCTGAAAGGCACAACGTGCAGGCTTCTTTCCAAAGGGCGAGTTGCGCCCCACAGCATCTTGCTTCCAGCTCTTTGGGAAGCTAAGAAACAACTCGCTCTGCACTCCTCTCTTACAGCCTACCGGGAAGATCTCCTGAAAATGCCTGTGAAATGCAGTTTCCTTGCAGGTCTGATCTGGCTGAAGTAGAACTTCTGCTCTGGGTGTGCTACATTGCCCTAGAGCTGAAAGGCACAACGTGCAGTCTTGCTTCCAAAGGGCGAGTTGGGCCCCAAAGCATCTTGCTTCCAGCTCTTTGGGAAGCTAAGAAACAACTCGCTCTGCAAAGTACTCTTACAGCCTACCGGGAACATCTCTTACAAAGGCCTGTGAAGCGCAGTTTCTTTGCAGGCCTGATCTGGCTGAAGTAGAACTTCTGCTCTGGGTGTGCTACATTGCCCTAGAGCTGAAAGGCACAACGTGCTGTCTTCTTTCTAAAGGGCCAGTTGGGCCCCAAAGCATCTTGCTTCCAGCTCCTTTGGAAGCTAAGAAACAACTCGCTCTGCACTCCTCTCTTACAGCCATCCGGCAACATCTCCTGCAAATGCCTTTGGAACGCAGTTTCTTTGCAGGCCTGATCTGGCAGAAGTAGAACTTCTGCTCTGGGTGTGCTACATTGCCCTAGAGCTGAAAGGCACAACGTGCAGGCTTCTTTCCAAAGGGCGAGTTGGGCCCCACAGCATCTTGCTTTCAGCTCTTTGGGAAGCTAAGAAACAACTCGCTCTGCACAGTGCTCTTACAGCCTACCGGGAACATCTCTTCCAAAGGCCTGTGAAACGCAGTTTCTTTGCAGGCCTGATCTGGCTGAAGTAGGACTTCTGCTCTGGGTGTGCTACATTGCCCTAGAGCTGAAAGGCACAACGTGCAGGCTTCTTTCCAAAGGGCGAGTTGGGCCCCACAGCATCTTGCTTCCAGCTCTTTGGGAAGCTAAGAAACAACTCGCTCTGCACAGTGCTCTTACAGCCTACCGGGAACATCTCTTCCAAAGGCCTGTGAAACGCAGTTTCTTTGCAGGCCTGATCTGGCTGAAGTAGGACTTCTGCTCTGGGTGTGCTACATTGCTCTAGAGCTGAAAGGCACAACGTGCAGGCTTCTTTCCAAAGGGCGAGTTGGGCCCCACAGCATCTTGCTTCCAGCTCTTTGGGAAGCTAAGAAACAACTCGCTCTGCACAGTGCTCTTACAGCCTACCGGGAACATCTCTTCCAAAGGCCTGTGAAACGCAGTTTCTTTGCAGGCCTGATCTGGCTGAAGTAGGACTTCTGCTCTGGGTGTGCTACATTGCCCTAGAGCTGAAAGGCACAACGTGCAGGCTTCTTTCCAAAGGGCGAGTTGGGCCCCACAGCATCTTGCTTCCAGCTCTTTGGGAAGCTAAGAAACAACTCGCTCTGCACAGTGCTCTTACAGCCTACCGGGAACATCTCTTCCAAAGGCCTGTGAAACGCAGTTTCTTTGCAGGCCTGATCTGGCTGAGGTAGGACTTCTGCTCTGGGTGTGCTACATTGCCCTAGAGCTGAAAGGCACAACGTGCAGGCTTCTTTCTAAAGGGCGAGTTGGGCCCCACAGCATCTGCTTCCAGCTCTTTGAGAAGCTAAGAAACAACTTGCTCTGCACAGTGCTCTTACAGCCTACCGGGAACATCTCTTCCAAAGGCCTGTGAAACGCAGTTTCTTTGCAGGCCTGATCTGGCTGAAGTAGGACTTCTGCTCTGCGTGTGCTACATTGCCCTAGAGCTGAAAGGCACAACGTGCAGGCTTCTTTCCAAAGGGCGAGTTGGGCCCCACAGCGTCTTGCTTCCAGCTCTTTGGGAAGCTAAGAAACAACTCGCTCTGCACAGTGCTCTTACAGCCTAACGGGAACATCTCTTCCAAGGCCTGTGAAACGCAGTTTCTTTGCAGGCCTGATCTGGCTGAAGTAGGACTTCTGCTCTGGGTGTGCTACTTTGCCCTAGAGCTGAAAGGCACATCGTGCAGGCTTCTTTCCAAAGGGCGAGTTGGGCCCCACAGCATCTTGCTTCCAGCTCATTGGGAAGCTAAGAAAAAAGTCGCTCTGCACAGTGCTCTTACAGCCTACCGGGAACATCTCTTCCAAAGGCCTGTGAAACGCAGTTTCTTTGCAGGCCTGATCTGGCTGAAGTAGAACTTCTGCTCTGGGTGTGCTACATTGCCCTAGAGCTGAAAGGCACAACGTGCAGTCTTCTTTCCAAAGGGCGAGTTGGGCCCCACAGCATCTTGCTTCCAGCTCTTTGGGAAGCTAAGAAACAACTCGCTCTGCACAGTGCTCTTACAGCCTACCGGGAACATCTCTTCCAAAGGCCTGTGAAACGCAGTTTCTTTGCAGGCCTGATCTGGCTGAAGTAGGACTTCTGCTCTGGGTGTGCTACATTGCCCTAGAGCTGAAAGGCACAACGTGCAGGCTTCTTTCCAAAGGGAGAGTTGCGCCCCACAGCATCTTGCTTCTAGCTCTTTGGGAAGCTAAGAAACAACTCGCTCTGCACTCCTCTCTTACAGCCTACCGGGAAGATCTCCTGAAAAGGCCTGTGAAATGCAGTTTCCTTGCATGTCTGATCTGGCTGAAGTAGAACTTCTGCTCTGGGTGTGCTACATTGCCCTAGAGCTGAAAGGCACAACGTGCAGTCTTGCTTCCAAAGGGCGAGTTGGGCCCCACAGCATCTTGCTTCCAGCTCTTTGGGAAGCTAAGAAACAACTCGCTCTGCAAAGTACTCTTACAGCCTACCGGGAACATCTCTTACAAAGGCCTGTGAAACGCAGTTTCTTTGCAGGCCTGATCTGGCTGAAGTAGAACTTCTGCTCTGGGTGTGCTACATTGCCCTAGAGCTGAAAGGCACAACGTGCAGTCTTCTTTCTAAAGGGCGAGTTGGGCCCCAAAGCATCTTGCTTCCAGCTCCTTTGGAAGCTAAGAAACAACTCGCTCTGCACTCCTCTCTTACAGCCATCCGGCAACATCTCCTGCAAATGCCTTTGGAACGCAGTTTCTTTGCAGGCCTGATCTGGCAGAAGTAGAACTTCTGCTCTGGGTGTGCTACATTGCCCTAGAGCTGAAAGGCACAACGTGCAGGCTTCTTTCCAAAGGGCGAGTTGGGCCCCACAGCATCTTGCTTCCAGATCTTTGGGAAGCTAAGAAACAACTCGCTCTGCACAGTGCTCTTACAGCCTACTGGGAACATCTCTTCCAAAGGCCTGTGAAACGCAGTTTCTTTGCAGGCCTGATCTGGCTGAAGTAGGACTTCTGCTCTGGGTGTGCTACATTGCCCTAGATCTGAAAGGCACAACGTGCAGGCTTCTTTCCAAAGGGCGAGTTGGGCCCCACAGCATCTTGCTTCCAGCTCTTTGGGAAGCTAAGAAACAACTCGCTCTGCACAGTGCTCTTACAGCCTACCGGGAACATCTCTTCCAAAGGCCTGTGAAACGCAGTTTCTTTGCAGGCCTGATCTGGCTGAGGTAGGACTTCTGCTCTGGGTGTGCTACATTGCCCTAGAGCTGAAAGGCACAACGTGCAGGCTTCTTTCTAAAGGGCGAGTTGGGCCCCACAGCATCTGCTTCCAGCTCTTTGAGAAGCTAAGAAACAACTTGCTCTGCACAGTGCTCTTACAGCCTACCGGGAACATCTCTTCCAAAGGCCTGTGAAACGCAGTTTCTTTGCAGGCCTGATCTGGCTGAAGTAGGACTTCTGCTCTGCGTGTGCTACATTGCCCTAGAGCTGAAAGGCACAACGTGCAGGCTTCTTTCCAAAGGGCGAGTTGGGCCCCACAGCATCTTGCTTCCAGCTCTTTGGGAAGCTAAGAAACAACTCGCTCTGCACAGTGCTCTTACAGCCTACCGGGAACATCTCTTCCAAAGGCCTGTGAAACACAGTTTCTTTGCAGGCCTGATCTGGCTGAAGTAGGACTTCTGCTCTGGGTGTGCTACTTTGCCCTAGAGCTGAAAGGCACATCGTGCAGGCTTCTTTCCAAAGGGCGAGTTGGGCCCCACAGCATCTTGCTTCCAGCTCATTGGGAAGCTAAGAAAAAAGTCGCTCTGCACAGTGCTCTTACAGCCTACCGGGAACATCTCTTCCAAAGGCCTGTGAAACGCAGTTTCTTTGCAGGCCTGATCTGGCTGAAGTAGGACTTCTGCTCTCGGTGTGCTACTTTGCCCTAGAGCCGAAAGGCACAAGGTGCAGGCTTCTTTGCAAAGGGCGAGTTGGGCCCCACAGCATCTTGCTTCCAGCTCTTTGGGAAGCTAAGAAACAACTCGCTCTGCACTCCTCTCTTACAGCCTACCGGGAACATCTCCTGAAAAGGCCTGTGAAATGCAGTTTCCTTGCAGGTCTTATCTGGCTGAAGTAGAACTTCTGCTCTGGGTGTGCTACATTGCCCTAGAGCTGAAAGGCACAACGTGCAGTCTTTCTTCCAAAGGGCGAGTTGGGCCCCACAGCATCTTGCTTCCAGCTCTTTGGGAAGCTAAGAAACAACTCGCTCTGCACAGTGCTCTTACAGCCTACCGGGAACATCTCTTCCAAAGGCCTGTGAAACGCAGTTTCTTTGCAGGCCTGATCTGGCTGAAGTAGGACTTCTGCTCTGGGTGTGCTACATTGCCCTAGAGCTGAAAGGCACAACGTGCAGGCTTCTTTCCAAAGGGCGAGTTGGGCCCCAAAGCATCTTGCTTCCAGCTCCTTTGGAAGCTAAGAAACAACTCGCTCTGCACTCTTCTCTTACAGCCATCCGGCAACATCTCCTGCAAATGCCTTTGGAACGCAGTTTCTTTGCAGGCCTGATCTGGCAGAAGTAGAACTTCTGCTCTGGGTGTGCTACATTGCCCTAGAGCTGAAAGGCACAACGTGCAGGCTTCTTTCCAAAGGGCGAGTTGGGCCCCACAGCATCTTGCTTCCAGCTCTTTGGGAAGCTAAGAAACAACTCGCTCTGCACAGTGCTCTTACAGCCTACCGGGAACATCTCTTCCAAAGGCCTGTGAAACGCAGTTTCTTTGCAGGCCTGATCTGGCTGAAGTAGGACTTCTGCTCTGGGTGTGCTACATTGCCCTAGAGCTGAAAGGCACAACGTGCAGGCTTCTTTCCAAAGGGCGAGTTGGGCCCCACAGCATCTTGCTTCCAGCTCTTTGGGAAGCTAAGAAACAACTCGCTCTGCACAGTGCTCTTACAGCCTACCGGGAACATCTCTTCCAAAGGCCTGTGAAACGCAGTTTCTTTGCAGGCCTGATCTGGCTGAAGTAGGACTTCTGCTCTGGGTGTGCTACATTGCCCTAGAGCTGAAAGGCACAACGTGCAGGCTTCTTTCCAAAGGGCGAGTTGGGCCCCACAGCGTCTTGCTTCCAGCTCTTTGGGAAGCTAAGAAACAACTCGCTCTGCACAGTGCTCTTACAGCCTACCGGGAACATCTCTTCCAAAGGCCTGTGAAACGCAGTTTCTTTGCAGGCCTGATCTGGCTGAAGTAGGACTTCTGCTCTGGGTGTGCTACTTTGCCCTAGAGCTGAAAGGCACAACGTGCAGGCTTCTTTCCAAAGGGCGAGTTGGGCCCCACAGCATCTTGCTTCCAGCTCTTTGGGAAGCTAAGAAACAACTCGCTCTGCACAGTGCTCTTACAGCCTACCGGGAACATCTCTTCCAAAGGCCTGTGAAACGCAGTTTCTTTGCAGGCCTGATCTGGCTGAAGTAGGACTTCTGCTCTGGGTGTGCTACTTTGCCCTAGAGCCGAAAGGCACAACGTGCAGGCTTCTTTCCAAAGGGCGAGTTGGGCCCCACAGCATCTTGCTTCCAGCTCTTTGGGAAGCTAAGAAACAACTCGCTCTGCACTCCTCTCTTACAGCCTACCGGGAACATCTCTTCCAAAGGCCTGTGAAACGCAGTTTCTTTGCAGGCCTGATCTGGCTGAAGTAGGACTTCTGCTCTGGGTGTGCTACATTGCCCTAGAGCTGAAAGGCACAACGTGCAGGCTTCTTTCCAAAGGGCGAGTTGGGCCCCACAGCATCTTGCTTCCAGCTCTTTGGGAAGCTAAGAAACAACTCGCTCTGCACAGTGCTCTTACAGCCTACCGGGAACATCTCTTCCAAAGGCCTGTGAAACGCAGTTTCTTTGCAGGCCTGATCTGGCTGAAGTAGGACTTCTGCTCTGGGTGTGCTACATTGCCCTAGAGCTGAAAGGCACAACGTGCAGTCTTCTTTCCAAAGGGCGAGTTGGGCCCCAAAGCATCTTGCTTCCAGCTCTTTGGGAAGCTAAGAAACAACTCGCTCTGCACAGTGCTCTTACAGCCTACCGGGAACATCTCTTCCAAAGGCCTGTGAAACGCAGTTTCTTTGCAGGCCTGATCTGGCTGAAGTAGGACTTCTGCTCTGGGTGTGCTACATTGCCCTAGAGCTGAAAGGCACAACGTGCAGTCTTCTTTCCAAAGGGCGAGTTGGGCCCCACAGCATCTTGCTTCCAGCTCTTTGGGAAGCTAAGAAACAACTCGCTCTGCACAGTGCTCTTACAGCCTACCGGGAACATCTCTTCCAAAGGCCTGTGAAACGCAGTTTCTTTGCAGGCCTGATCTGGCTGAAGTAGGACTTCTGCTCTGGGTGTGCTACATTGCCCTAGAGCTGAAAGGCACAACGTGCAGGCTTCTTTCCAAAGGGCGAGTTGGGCCCCACAGCATCTTGCTTCCAGCTCTTTGGGAAGCTAAGAAACAACTCGCTCTGCACAGTGCTCTTACAGCCTACCGGGAACATCTCTTCCAAAGGCCTGTGAAACGCAGTTTCTTTGCAGGCCTGATCTGGCTGAAGTAGGACTTCTGCTCTGGGTGTGCTACATTGCCCTAGAGCTGAAAGGCACAACGTGCAGGCTTCTTTCCAAAGGGCGAGTTGCGCCCCACAGCATCTTGCTTCCAGCTCTTTGGGAAGCTAAGAAACAAGTCGCTCTGCACAGTTCTCTTACAGCCTACCGGGAAGATCTCCTGCAAAGGCCTGTGAAATGCAGTTTCTTTGCAGGTCTGATCTGGCTGAAGTAGGACTTCTGCTCTGGGTGTGCTACATTGCCCTAGAGCTGAAAGACACAACGTGCAGTCTTGCTTCCAAAGGGCGAGTTGGGCCCCAAAGCATCTTGCTTCCAGCTCTTTGGGAAGCTAAGAAACAACTCGCTCTGCACAGTGCTCTTACAGCCTACCGGGAACATCTCTTACAAAGGCCTGTGAAACGCAGTTTCTTTGCAGGCCTGATCTGGCTGAAGTAGGACTTCTGCTCTGGGTGTGCTACATTGCCCTAGAGCTGAAAGGCACAACGTGCAGTCTTCTTTCTAAAGGGCGAGTTGGGCCCCAAAGCATCTTGCTTCCAGCTCCTTTGGAAGCTAAGAAACAACTCGCTCTGCACTCCTCTCTTACAGCCATCCGGCAACATCTCCTGCAAATGCCTTTGGAACGCAGTTTCTTTGCAGGCCTGATCTGGCAGAAGTAGAACTTCTGCTCTGGGTGTGCTACATTGCCCTAGAGCTGAAAGGCACAACGTGCAGGCTTCTTTCCAAAGGGCGAGTTGGGCCCCACAGCATCTTGCTTCCAGCTCTTTGGGAAGCTAAGAAACAACTCGCTCTGCACAGTGCTCTTACAGCCTACTGGGAACATCTCTTCCAAAGGCCTGTGAAACGCAGTTTCTTTGCAGGCCTGATCTGGCTGAAGTAGGACTTCTGCTCTGGGTGTGCTACATTGCCCTAGAGCTGAAAGGCACAACGTGCAGGCTTCTTTCCAAAGGGCGAGTTGGGCCCCACAGCATCTTGCTTCCAGCTCTTTGGGAAGCTAAGAAACAACTCGCTCTGCACAGTGCTCTTACAGCCTACCGGGAACATCTCTTCCAAAGGCCTGTTAAACGCAGTTTCTATGCAGGCGTGATCTGGCTGAGGTAGGACTTCTGCTCTGGGTGTGCTACATTGCCCTAGAGCTGAAAGGCACAACGTGCAGGCTTCTTTCCAAAGGGCGAGTTGGGCCCCACAGCATCTTGCTTCCAGCTCTTTGGGAAGCTAAGAAAAAAGTCGCTCTGCACAGTGCTCTTACAGCCTACCGGGAACATCTCTTCCAAAGGCCTGTGAAACGCAGTTTCTTTGCAGGCCTGATCTGGCTGAAGTAGGACTTCTGCTCTCAGTGTGCTACTTTGCCCTAGAGCCGAAAGGCACAACGTGCAGGCTTCTTTGCAAAGGGCGAGTTGGGCACCACAGCATCTTGCTTCCAGCTCTTTGGGAAGCTAAGAAACAACTCGCTCTGCACAGTGCTCTTACAGCCTAACGGGAACATCTCTTCCAAAGGCCTGTGAAACGCAGTTTCTTTGCAGGCCTGATCTGGCTGAAGTAGGACTTCTGCTCTGGGTGTGCTACTTTGCCCTAGAGCTGAAAGGCACAACGTGCAGGCTTCTTTCCAAAGGGCGAGTTGGGCCCCACAGCATCTTGCTTCCAGCTCATTGGGAAGCTAAGAAAAAAGTCGCTCTGCACAGTGCTCTTACAGCCTACCGGGAACATCTCTTCCAAAGGCCTGTGAAACGCAGTTTCTTTGCAGGCCTGATCTGGCTGAAGTAGGACTTCTGCTCTCAGTGTGCTACTTTGCCCTAGAGCCGAAAGGCACAAGGTGCAGGCTTCTTTGCAAAGGGCGAGTTGGGCCCCACAGCATCTTGCTTCCAGCTCTTTGGGAAGCTAAGAAACAACTCGCTCTGCACTCCTCTCTTACAGCCTACCGGGAACATCTCCTGAAAATGCCTGTGAAATGCAGTTTCCTTGCAGGTCTGATCTGGCTGAAGTAGAACTTCTGCTCTGGGTGTGCTACATTGCCCTAGAGCTGAAAGGCACAACGTGCAGTCTTGCTTCCAAAGGGCGAGTTGGGCCCCAAAGCATCTTGCTTCCAGCTCTTTGGGAAGCTAAGAAACAACTCGCTCTGCAAAGTGCTCTTACAGCCTACCGGGAACATCTCTTACAAACGCCTGTGAAATGCAGTTTCTTTGCAGGCCTGATCTGGCTGAAGTAGAACTTCTGCTCTGGGTGTGCTACATTGCCCTAGAGCTGAAAGGCTCAACGTGCAGTCTTCTTTCCAAAGGGCGAGTTGGGCCCCAAAGCATCTTGCTTCCAGCTCTTTGGGAAGCTAAGAAACAACTCGCTCTGCACAGTGCTCTTACAGCCTACCGGGAACATCTCTTCCAAAGGCCTGTGAAACGCAGTTTCTTTGCAGGCCTGATCTGGCTGAAGTAGAACTTCTGCTCTGGGTGTGCTACATTGCCCTAGAGCTGAAAGACACAACGTGCAGTCTTCTTTCTAAAGGGCGAGTTGGGCCCCAAAGCATCTTGCTTCCAGCTCCTTTGGAAGCTAAGAAACAACTCGCTCTGCACTCCTCTCTTACAGCCATCCGGCAACATCTCCTGCAAATGCCTTTGGAACGCAGTTTCTTTGCAGGCCTGATCTGGCTGAAGTAGAACTTCTGCTCTGCGTGTGCTACATTGCCCGAGTGCTGAAAGGCACACCGTGCAGGCTTCTTTGCAAAGGGCGAGTTGGGCCCCACAGCATCTTGCTTCCAGCTCTTTGGGAAGCTAAGAAACAACTCGCTCTGCACAGTGCTCTTGCAGCCTACCGGGAACATCTCTTCCAAAGGCCTGTGAAAAGCAGTTCCTTTGCAGGCCTGATCTGGCTGAAGTAGATCTTCTGCTCTGGGTGTGCTACATTGCCCTAGAGCTGAAAGGCACAATGTGCCGGCTTCTTTCCAAAGGGCGAGTTGGGCCCCACAGCATCTTGCTTCCAGCTCTTTGGGAAGCTAAGAAACAACTCGTTCTGCACAGTGCTCTTACAGCCTACCGGGAACATCTCTTCCAAAGGCCTGTGAAACGCAGTTTCTTTGCAGGCCTGATCTGGCTGAAGTAGGACTTCTGCTCTGGGTGTGCTACATTGCCCTAGAGCTGAAAGGCACAACGTGCAGGCTTCTTTCCAAAGGGCGAGTTGGGCCCCACATCATCTTGCTTCCAGCTCTTTGGGAAGCTAAGAAACAACTCGCTCTGCACAGTGCTCTGACAGCCTACCGGGAACATCTCTTCCAAAGGCCTGTGAAACGCAGTTTCTTTGCAGGCCTGATCTGGCTGAAGTAGGACTTCTGCTCTGGGTGTGCTACATTGCCCTAGAGCTGAAAGGCACAACGTGCAGGCTTCTTTCCAAAGGGCGAGTTGGGCCCCACAGCATATTGCTTCCAGCTCTTTGGGAGGCTAAGAAACAACTCGCTCTGCACAGTGCTCTTACAGCCTACCGGGAACATCTCTTCCAAAGGCCTGTGAAACGCAGTTTCTTTCCAGGCCTGATCTGGCTGAAGTAGGACTTCTGCTCTGGGTGTGCTACATTGCCCTAGAGCTGAAAGGCACAACGTGCAGGCTTCTTTCCAACGGCGATTTGGGCCCCACAGCATCTTGCTTCCAGCTCTTTGAGAAGCTAAGAAACAACTCGCTCTGCACAGTGCTCTTACAGCCTACCGGGAACATCATTTCCAAAGGCCTGGGAAACGCAGTTTCTTTGCAGGCCTGATCTGGCTGAAGTAGGACTTCTGCTCTGGGTGTGCTACATTGCCCTAGAGCTGAAAGGCACAACGTGCAGGCTTCTTTCCAAAGGGCGAGTTGGGCCCCACATCATCTTGCTTCCAGCTCTTTGGGAAGCTAAGAAACAACTCGCTCTGCACAGTGCTCTTACAGCCTACCGGGAACGTCTCTTCCAAAGGCCTGTGAAACGCAGTTTCTCTGCAGGCCTGATCTGGCTGAAGTAGAACTTCTGCTCTGGGTGTGCTACATTGCCCTAGAGCTGAAAGGCACAACGTGCAGGCTTCTTTCCAAAGGGCGAGTTGGGCCCCACAGCATCTTGCTTCCAGCTCTTTGGGAAGCTAAGAAACAACTCGCTCTGCACAGTGCTCTTACAGCCTACCGGGAACATCTTTCCAAAGGCCTGTGAAACGCAGTTTCTTTGCAAGCCTGATCTGGCTGAAGTAGGACTTCTGCTCTGGGTGTGCTACATTGCCCTAGAGCTGAAAGGCACAACGTGCAGGCTTCTTTCCAAAGGGCGAGTTTGGCCCCACAGCATCTTGCTTCCAGCTCTTTGGGAAGCTAAGAAACAACTCGCTCTGCACAGTGCTCTTACAGACTACCGGGAACATCTCTTCCAAAGGCCTGTGAAACGCAGTTTCTTTCCAGGCCTGATCTGGCTGAAGTAGGACTTCTGCTCTGGGTGTGCTACATTGCCCTAGAGCTGAAAGGCACAACGTGCAGTCTTCTTTCCAAACGGCGAGTTGGGCCCCAAAGCATCCTGCTTCCAGCTCTTTGGGAAGCTAAGAAAGAACTCGCTCTGCACAGTGCTCTTACAGCCTACCGGGAACATCTCTTACAAATGCCTGTGAAACGCTGTTTCTTTGCAGGCCTGATATGGCTGAAGTAGAACTTCTGCTCTGGGTGTGCTACATTGCCCTAGAGCTGAAAGGCACAACGTGCAGTCTTGCTTCCAAAGGGCGAGTTGGGCCCCAAAGCATCTTGCTTCCAGCTCTTTGGGAAGCTAAGAAACAACTCGCTCTGCAAAGTGCTCTTACAGCCTACCGGGAACATCTCTTACAAACGCCTGTGAAATGCAGTTACTTTGCAGGCCTGATCTGGCGGAAGTAGAACTTCTGCTCTGGGTGTGCTACATTGCCCTAGAGCTGAAAGGCACAACGTGCTGTCTTCTTTCTAAAGGGCGAGTTGGACCCCAAAGCATCTTGCTTCCAGCTCCTTTGGAAGCTAAGAAACAACTCGCTCTGCACTCCTCTCTTACAGCCATCCGGCAACATCTCCTGCAAATGCCTTTGGAACGCAGTTTCTTTGCAGGCCTGATCTGGCAGAAGTAGGACTTCTGCTCTGCGTGTGCTACATTGCCCTAGAGCTGAAAGGCACAACGTGCAGGCTTCTTTCCAAAGGGCGAGTTGGGCCCCACAGCGTCTTGCTTCCAGCTCTTTGGGAAGCTAAGAAACAACTCGCTCTGCACAGTGCTCTTACAGCCTAACGGGAACATCTCTTCCAAAGGCCTGTGAAACGCAGTTTCTTTGCAGGCCTGATCTGGCTGAAGTAGGACTTCTGCTCTGGGTGTGCTACTTTGCCCTAGAGCTGAAAGGCACATCGTGCAGGCTTCTTTCCAAAGGGCGAGTTGGGCCCCACAGCATCTTGCTTCCAGCTCATTGGGAAGCTAAGAAAAAAGTCGCTCTGCACAGTGCTCTTACAGCCTACCGGGAACATCTCTTCCAAAGGCCTGTGAAACGCAGTTTCTTTGCAGGCCTGATCTGGCTGAAGTAGGACTTCTGCTCTCAGTGTGCTACTTTGCCCTAGAGCCGAAAGGCACAAGGTGCAGGCTTCTTTGCAAAGGGCGAGTTGGGCCCCACAGCATCTTGCTTCCAGCTCTTTGGGAAGCTAAGAAACAACTCGCTCTGCACTCCTCTCTTACAGCCTACCGGGAACATCTCCTGAAAATGCCTGTGAAATGCAGTTTCCTTGCAGGTCTGATCTGGCTGAAGTAGAACTTCTGCTCTGGGTGTGCTACATTGCCCTAGAGCTGAAAGGCACAACGTGCAGTCTTGCTTCCAAAGGGCGAGTTGGGCCCCAAAGCATCTTGCTTCCAGCTCTTTGGGAAGCTAAGAAACAACTCGCTCTGCAAAGTGCTCTTACAGCCTACCGGGAACATCTCTTACAAACGCCTGTGAAATGCAGTTTCTTTGCAGGCCTGATCTGGCTGAAGTAGAACTTCTGCTCTGGGTGTGCTACATTGCCCTAGAGCTGAAAGGCTCAACGTGCAGTCTTCTTTCCAAAGGGCGAGTTGGGCCCCAAAGCATCTTGCTTCCAGCTCTTTGGGAAGCTAAGAAACAACTCGCTCTGCACAGTGCTCTTATAGCCTACCGGGAACATCTCTTACAAAGGCCTGTGAAACGCAGTTTCTTTGCAGGCCTGATCTGGCAGAAGTAGAACTTCTGCTCTGGGTGTGCTACATTGCCCTAGAGCTGAAAGGCACAACGTGCAGTCTTCTTTCTAAAGGGCGAGTTGGGCCCCAAAGCATCTTGCTTCCAGCTCCTTTGGAAGCTAAGAAACAACTCGCTCTGCACTCCTCTCTTACAGCCATCCGGCAACATCTCCTGCAAATGCCTTTGGAACGCAGTTTCTTTGTAGGCCTGATCTGGCTGAAGTAGAACTTCTGCTCTGCGTGTGCTACATTGCCCTAGAGCTGAAAGGCACACCGTGCAGGCTTCTTTCCAAAGGGCGAGTTGGGCCCCACAGCATCTTGCTTGCAGCTCTTTGGGAAGCTAAGAAACAACTCGCTCTGCACAGTGCTCTTGCAGCCTACCGGGAACATCTCTTCCAAAGGCCTGTGAAAAGCAGGTCCTTTGCAGGCCTGATCTGGCTGAAGTAGGACTTCTGCTCTGGGTGTGCTACATTGCCCTAGAGCTGAAAGGCACAACGTGCAGGCTTCTTTCCAAAGGGCGAGTTGGGACCCACAGCATCTTGCTTCCAGCTCTTTGGGAAGCTAAGAAACAACTCGCTCTGCACAGTGCTCTTACAGCCTACCGGGAACATCTCTTCCAAAGGCCTGTGAAACGCAGTTTCTTTGCAGGCCTGATCTGGCTGAAGTAGGACTTCTGCTCTGGGTGTGCTACATTGCCCTAGAGCTGAAAGGCACAACGTGCAGGCTTCTTTCCAAAGGGCGAGTTGGGACCCACAGCATCTTGCTTCCAGCTCTTTGGGAAGCTAAGAAACAACTCTCTCTGCACAGTGCTCTTACAGCCTACCGGGAACATCTCTTCCAAAGGCCTGTGAAACGCAGTTTCTTTGCAGGCCTGATCTGGCTGAAGTAGAACTTCTGCTCTGCGTGTGCTACATTGCCCGAGTGCTGAAAGGCACACCGTGCAGTCTTCTTTCCAAAGTGCGAGTTGGGCCCCAAAGCATTTTGCTTCCAGCTCTTTGGGAAGCTAAGAAACAACTCGCACTGCTCAGTGCTCATACAGCCTACCGGGAACATACCATAGAAAGTCTTTTGACACGCAGTTTCTTTGCAGTCCTGATCTGGCTCAAGTAGAACTTCTGCTATGGGTGTGCTACATTGCCCGAGAGCTGAAAGGCACAACCTGCAGTCTTCTTTCCAAAGGGCGAGTTGGGCCCCAAAGCATCTTGCTTCCACCTCTTTGGGAATCTAAGAAACAACTCGCTCTGCACAGTGCTCTTACAGCCTACCGGGAACATCTCTTACAAAGGCCTGTGAAACGCAGTTTCTTTGCAGGCCTGATCTGCCTGAAGTAGAACTTCTGCTCTGCGTGTGCTACATTGCCCGAGACCTGAAAGGCACAACGTGCAGTCTTCTTTCCAAAGGGCGAGTTGGGCCCCAAAGCATCCTGCTTCCAGCTCTTTGGGAAGCTAAGAAAGAACTCGCTCTGCACAGTGCTCTTACAGCCTACCGGGAATATCTCTTACAAAGGCCTGTGAAACGCAGTTTCTTTGCAGGCCTGATCTGGCTGAAGTAGAACTTCTGCTCAGCGTGTGCTACGTTGCCTGAGACCTGAAAGGCACAACGTGCAGGCTTCTTTCCAAAGGGCGAGTTGGGCCCCAAAGCATCCTGCTTCCAGCTCTTTGGGAAGCTAAGAAAGAACTCGCTCTGCACAGTGCTCTTACAGCCTACCGGGAATATCTCTTACAAAGGCCTGTGAAACGCAGTTTCTTTGCAGGCCTGATCTGGCTGAAGTAGAACTTCTGCTCTGGGTGTGCTACATTGCCCTAGAGCTTAAAGGCACAACGTGCAGTCTTGTTTCCAAAGGGCGAGTTGGGCCCCAAAGCATCTTGCTTCCAGCTCTTTCGGAAGCTAAGAAACAACTCGCTCTGCACAGTGCTCTTACAGCCTACCGCTATCATCTCTTACAAAGGCCTGTGAAACGCAGTTTCTTTGCAGGCCTGATCTGGCTGAAGTAGAACTTCTGCTCTGGGTGTGCTACATTGCCCTAGAGCTGAAAGGCACAACGTGCAGGCTTCTTTCCAAAGGGCGAGTTGGGCCCCAAAGCATCTTGCTTCCAGCTCTTTGGGAAGATAAGAATCAGCTCGCTCTGCATAGTGCTCTTACAGCCTACCGGGAACATCTCTTACAAAGGCCTGTGAAATGCAGTTTCTTTGCAGGCCTGATCTGGCTGAAGTAGAACTTCTGCTCTGCGTGTGCTACATTGCCCGAGAGCTGAAAGGCACAACGTGCAGTCGTCTTTCGAAAGGGCGAGTTTGGCCCCAAAGCATCTTGCTTCCATCTCTTTGGGAAGCTTAGAAACAATTCGCTCTGCACAGTGCTCTTACAGCCAACCGGGAACATCTCTTCCAAAGGCCTGTGAAACGCAGTTTCTATGCAGGCCTGAACTGGCTGAAGTAGGACTTCTGCTCTGGGTGTGCTACATTGCCCTAGAGCTGAAAGGCACAACGTGCAGGCTTCTTTCCAAAGGGCGAGTTGGGCCCCACAGCATCTTGCTTCCAGCTCTTTGGGAAGCTAAGAAACAACTCGCTCTCAGCGTGCTCTTGCAGCCTACCGGGAACATCTCTTACAAAGGCCTGTGAAACGCAGTTTTTTTGCAGGCCTGATCTGGCTGAAGTAGAACTTCTGCTCTGCGTGTGCTACATTGCCCGAGTGCTGAAAGGCACACCGTGCAGTCTTCTTTCCAAAGTGCGAGTTGGGCCCCAAAGCATTTTGCTTCCAGCTCTTTGGGAAGCTAAGAAACAACTCGCACTGCTCAGTGCTCATACAGCCTACCGGGAACATACCATAGAAAGTCTTTTGACACGCAGTTTCTTTGCAGTCCTAATCTGGCTCAAGTAGAACTTCTGTTATGGGTGTGCTACATTGCCCGAGAGCTGAAAGGCACAACCTGCAGTCTTCTTTCCAAAGGGCGAGTTGGGCCCCAAAGCATCTTGCTTCCACCTCTTTGGGAATGTAAGAAACAACTCGCTCTGCACAGTGCTCTTACAGCCTACCGGGAACATCTCTTACAAAGACCTGTGAAACGCAGTTTCTTTGCAGGCCTGATCTGCCTGAAGTAGAACTTCTGCTCTGCGTGTGCTACATTGCCCGAGACCTGAAAGGCACAACGTGCAGTCTTCTTTCCAAAGGGCGAGTTGGGCCCCAAAGCATCCTGCTTCCAGCTCTTTGGGAAGCTAAGAAAGAACTCGCTCTGCACAGTGCTCTTACAGCCTACCGGGAACATCTCTTCCAAAGGCCTGTGAAACGCAGTTTCTTTGCCGGCCTGATCTGGCTGAAGTAGGACTTCTGCTCTGGGTGTGCTACATTGCCCTACAGCTGAAAGGCCCACCGCGCAGGCTTCTTTCCAAAGGGCAAGTTGGGCCTCACAGCATCTTGCTTCCAGCTCTTTGGGAAGCTAAGAAACAACTCGCTCTGCTCAGTGCTCTTACACCCTAGTGGGAACATCTCTTCCAAAGACCTGTGAAACGCAGTTTCTTTGCAGGCCTGATCTGGCTGAGGTAGGACTTCTGCTCTGGGTGTGCTACTTTGCCCTAGAGCTGAAAGGCACACGTGCAGGCTTCTTTCCAAAGGGCGAGTTGGGCCCCACAGCATCTTGCTTCCAGCTCTTTGGGAAGCTAAGAAAAAAGTCGCTCTGCACAGTGCTCTTACAGCCTTCCGGGAACATCTCTTCCAAAGGCCTGTGAAACGCAGTTTCTTTGCAGGCCTGATCTGGCTGAAGTAGGACTTCTGCTCTCAGTGTGCTACTTTGCCCTATAGCCGAAAGGCACAACGTGCAGGCTTCTTTGCAAAGGGAGAGTTGGGCCCCACAGCATCTTGCTTCCAGCTCTTTGGGAAGCTAAGAAACAACTCGCTCTGCACTGTGCTCTTACAGCCTACCGGGAACATCTCTTTCAAAGGCCTGTGAAACGCAGTTTCTTTGCAGGCCTGATCTGGCTGAAGTAGGACTTCTGCTCTGGGTGTGCTACTTTGCCCTAGAGCTGAAAGGCACATCGTGCAGGCTTCTTTCCAAAGGGCGAGTTGGGCCCCACAGCATCTTGCTTCCAGCTCTTTGGGAAGCTGAGAAAAAACTCCCTCTGCACAGTGCTCTTGCAGCCTACCGGGAACATCTCTTCCAAAGGCCTGTGAAACGCAGTTTCTTTGCAGGCCTGATCTGGCTGAAGTAGGACTTCTGCTGTGGGTGTGCTACATTGCCCTAGAGCTGAAAGGCACAACGTGCAGGCTGCTTTCCAAATGGCGAGTTGGGCCAGACATCATCTTGCTTCCAGCTCTTTGGGAAGCTAAGAAACAACTCGCTCTGCACAGTGCTCTTACAGCCTAACGGGAACATCTCTTCCAAAGGCCTGTGAAACGCAGTTTCTTTGCAGGCCTGATCTGGCTGAAGTAGGACTTCTGCTCTGGGTGTGCTACATTGCCCTACAGCTGAAAGGCACAACGTGCACTCTTCTTTCCAAAGGGCGAGTTGGGCCCCACAGCATCTTGCTACCAGGTCTTTGGGAAGCTAAGAAACAACTCACTCTGCCTAGTGCTCTTACAGCCTACCGGGAACATCTCTTTCAAAGGCCTGTGAAATGCAGTTTCTTTGCAGGCCTGATCTGGCTGAAGTAGGACTTCTGCTCTGGGTGTGCTACATTGCCCTAGAGCTGAAAGGCACAACGTGCAGGCTTCTTTCCAAAGGGCGAGTTGGGCCCCACAGCATCTTGCTTCCAGCTCTTTGGGAAGCTAAGAAACAACTCGCTCTGCACAGTGCTCTTGCAGCCTACCGGGAACATCTCTTCCAAAGGCCTGTGAAACGCAGTTTCTTTGCAGGCCTGATCTGGCTGAAGTAGGACTTCTGCTCTGGGTGTGCTACATTGCCCTAGAGCTGAAAGGCACAACGTGCAGGCTTCTTTCCAAAGGGCGAGTTGGGCCCCACAGCATCTTGCTTCCAGCTCTTTGGGAAGCTAAGAAACAACTCGCTCTGCACTCCTCTCTTACAGCCTACCGGGAACATCTCCTGAAACTGCCTGTGAAATGCAGTTTCCTTGCAGGTCTGATCTGGCTGAAGTAGGACTTCTGCTCTGGGTGTGCTACATTGCCCTAGAGCTGAAAGGCACAACGTGCAGGCTTCTTTCCAAAGGGCGAGTTGGGCCCCACAGCATCTTGCTTCCAGCTCATTGGGAAGCTAAGAATAAACTCGCTCTGCACAGTGCTCTTACAGCCTACCGGGAACATCTCTTCCAAAGGCCTGTGAAACGCAGTTTCTTTGCAGGCCTGATCTGGCTGAAGTAGGACTTCTGCTCTCAGTGTGCTACTTTGCCCCAGAGCCGAAAGGCACAAGGTGCAGGCTTCTTTGCAAAGGGCGAGTTGGGCCCCACAGCATCTTGCTTCAAGCTCTTTGGGAAGCTAAGAAACAACTCGCTCTGCACAGTGCTCTTACAGCCTAATGGGAACATCTCTTCCAAAGGCCTGTGAAACGCAGTTTCTTTGCAGGCCTGATCTGGCTGAAGTAGGACTTCTGCTCTCAGTGTGCTACTTTGCCCTAGAGCCGAAAGGCACAAGGTGCAGGCTTCTTTGCAAAGGGCGAGTTGGGCCCCACAGCATCTTGCTTCCAGCTCTTTGGGAAGCTAAGAAACAACTCGCTCTGCACTCCTCTCTTACAGCCTACCGGGAACATCTCCTGAAAATGCCTGTGAAATGTAGTTTCCTTGCAGGTCTGATCTGGCTGAAGTAGAACTTCTGCTCTGGGTGTGCTACATTGCCCTAGAGCTGAAAGGCACAACGTGCAGTCTTGCTTCCAAAGGGCGAGTTGGGCCCCAAAGCATCTTGCTTCCAGCTCTTTGGGAAGCTAAGAAACAACTCGCTCTGCACAGTGCTCTTACAGCCTACTGGGAACATCTCTTCCAAAGGCCTGTGAAACGCAGTTTCTTTGCAGGCCTGATCTGGCTGAAGTAGGACTTCTGCTCTGGGTGTGCTACATTGCCCTAGAGCTGAAAGGCACAACGTGCAGGCTTCTTTCCAAAGGGCGAGTTGGGCCCCACAGCATCTTGCTTCCAGCTCTTTGGGAAGCTAAGAAACAACTCGCTCTGCACAGTGCTCTTACAGCCTACCGGGAACATCTCTTCCAAAGGCCTGTGAAACGCAGTTTCTTTGCAGGCCTGATCTGGCTGAGGTAGGACTTCTGCTCTGGGTGTGCTACATTGCCCTAGAGCTGAAAGGCACAACGTGCAGGCTTCTTTCTAAAGGGCGAGTTGGGCCCCACAGCATCTTGCTTCCAGCTCTTTGAGAAGCTAAGAAACAACTCGCTCTGCACAGTGCTCTTACAGCCTACCGGGAACATCTCTTCCAAAGGCCTGAGAAACGCAGTTTCTTTGCAGGCCTGATCTGGCTGAAGTAGGACTTCTGCTCTGCGTGTGCTACATTGCCCTAGAGCTGAAAGGCACAACGTGCAGGCTTCTTTCCAAAGGGCGAGTTGGGCCCCACAGCATCTTGCTTCCAGCTCTTTGGGAAGCTAAGAAACAACTCGCTCTGCACTCCTCTCTTACAGCCATCTGGCAACATCTCCTGCAAATGCCTTTGGAACGCAGTTTCTTTGCAGGCCTGATCTGGCAGAAGTAGAACTTCTGCTCTGGGTGTGCTACATTGCCCTAGAGCTGAAAGGCACAACGTGCAGGCTTCTTTCCAAAGGGCGAGTTGGGCCCCACAGCATCTTGCTTCCAGCTCTTTGGGAAGCTAAGAAACAACTCGCTCTGCACAGTGCTCTTACAGCCTACCGGGAACATCTCTTCCAAAGGCCTGTGAAACGCAGTTTCTTTGCAGGCCTGATCTGGCTGAAGTAGGACTTCTGCTCTGGGTGTGCTACATTGCCCTAGAGCTGAAAGGCACAACGTGCAGGCTTCTTTCCAAAGGGCGAGTTGCGCCCCACAGCATCTTGCTTCCAGCTCTTTGGGAAGCTAGAAACAACTCGCTCTGCACTCCTCTCTTACAGCCTACCGGGAACATCTCCCGAAAATGCCTGTGAAATGCAGTTTCCTTGCAGGTCTGATCTGGCTGAAGTAGAACTTCTGCTCTGGGTGTGCTACATTGCCCTAGAGCTGAAAGGCACAACGTGCAGTCTTGCTTCCAAAGGGCGAGTTGGGCCCCAAAGCATCTTGCTTCCAGCTCTTTGGGAAGCTAAGAAACAACTCGCTCTGCAAAGTGCTCTTACAGCCTACCGGGAACATCTCTTACAAACGCCTGTGAAATGCAGTTTCTTTGCAGGCCTGATCTGGCTGAAGTAGAACTTCTGCTGTGGGTGTGCTACATTGCCCTAGAGCTGAAATGCTCAACGTGCAGTCTTCTTTCCAAAGGGCGAGTTGGGCCCCAAAGCATCTTGCTTCCAGCTCTTTGGGAAGCTAAGAAACAACTCGCTCTGCACAGTGCTCTTACAGCCTACCGGGAACATCTCTTCCAAAGGCCTGTGAAACGCAGTTTCTTTGCAGGCCTGATCTGGCTGAAGTAGAACTTCTGCTCTGGGTGTGCTACATTGCCCTAGAGCTGAAAGGCACAACATGCAGGCTTCTTTCTAAAGGGCGAGTTGGGCCCCAAAGCACCTTGCTTCCAGCTCCTCTGGAAGCTAAGAAACAACTCGCTCTGCACTCCGCTCTTACAGCCATCCGGCAACATCTCCTGCAAATGCCTTTGGAACGCAGTTTCTTTGCAGGCCTGATCTGGCAGAAGTAGAACTTCAGCTCTGGGTGTGCTACATTGCCCTAGAGCTGAAAGGCACAACGTGCAGGCTTCTTTCCAAAGGGCGAGTTGGGCCCCACAGCATCTTGCTTCCAGCTGTTTGGGAAGCTAAGAAACAACTCGCTCTGCACAGTGCTCTTACAGCCTACTGGGAACATCTCTTCCAAAGGCCTGTGAAACGCAGTTTCTTTGCAGGCCTGATCTGGCTGAAGTAGGACTTCTGCTCTGGGTGTGCTACATTGCCCTAGAGCTGAAAGGCACAACGTGCAGGCTTCTTTCCAAAGGGCGAGTTGGGCCCCACAGCATCTTGCTTCCAGCTCTTTGGGAAGCTAAGAAACAACTCGCTCTGCACAGTGCTCTTACAGCCTACTGGGAACATCTCTTCCAAAGGCCTGTGAAACGCAGTTTCTTTGCAGGCCTGATCTGGCTGAGGTAGGACTTCTGCTCTGGGTGTGCTACTTTGCCCTAGAGCTGAAAGGCACATCGTGCAGGCTTCTTTCCAAAGGGCGAGTTGGGCCCCACAGCATCTTGCTTCCTGCTCATTGGGAAGCTAAGAAAAAAGTCGCTCTGCACAGTGCTCTTACAGCCTACCGGGAACATATTTTCCAAAGGCCTGTGAAACGCAGTTTCTTTGCAGGCCTGATCTGGCTGAAGTAGAACTTTTGCTCTGGGTGTGCTACATTGCCCTAGAGCTGAAAGGCACAACGTGCAGTCTTCTTTCTAAAGGGCGAGTTGGGCCCCAAAGCATCTTGCTTCCAGCTCCTTTGGAAGCTAAGAAACAACTCGCTCTGCACTCCTCAATTGCAGCCATCCGGCAACATCTCCTGCAAATGCCTTTGGAACGCAGTTTCTTTGCAGGCCTGATCTGGCAGAAGTAGAACTTCTGCTCTGGGTGTGCTACATTGCCCTAGAGCTGAAAGGCACAACGTGCAGGCTTCTTTCCAAAGGGCGAGTTGGGCCCCACAGCATCTTGCTTCCAGCTCTTTGGGAAGCTAAGAAACAACTCGCTCTGCACAGTGCTCTTACAGACTACCGGGAACATCTCTTCCAAAGTCCTGTTAAACGCAGTTTCTTTGCAGGCCTGATCTGGCTGAAGTAGGACTTCTGCTCTGGGTGTGCTACATTGCCTTAGAGCTGAAAGGCACAACGTGCCGGCTTCTTTCCAAAGGGCGAGTTGGGCCCCACAGCATCTTGCTTCCAGCTCATTGGGAAGCTAAGAAAAAACTCGCTCTGCACAGTGCTCTTACAGCCTACCGGGAACATCTCTTCCAAAGGCCTGTGAAACGCAGTTTCTTTGCAGGCCTGATCTGGCTGAAGTAGGACTTCTGCTCTCAGTGTGCTACTTTGCCCTAGAGCCGAAAGGCACAAGGTGCAGGCTTCTTTGCAAAGGGCGAGTTGGGCCCCACAGCATCTTGCTTCCAGCTCTTTGGGAAGCTAAGAAACAACTCGCTCTGCACTCCTCTCTTACAGCCTACCGGGAACATCTCCTGAAAATGCCTGTGAAATGCAGTTTCCTTGCAGGTCTGATCTGGCTGAAGTAGAACTTCTGCTCTGGGTGTGCTACATTGCCCTAGAGCTGAAAGGCACAACGTGCAGTCTTGCTTCCAAAGGGCGAGTTGGGCCCCAAAGCATCTTGCTTCCAGCTCTTTGGGAAGCTAAGAAACAACTCGCTCTGCAAAGTGCTCTTACAGCCTACCGGGAACATCTCTTACAAACGCCTGTGAAATGCACTTTCTTTGCAGGCCTGATCTGGCTGAAGTAGAACTTCTGCTCTGGGTGTGCTACATTGCCCTAGAGCTGAAAGGCTCAACGTGCAGTCTTCTTTCCAAAGGGCGAGTTGGGCCCCAAAGCATCTTGCTTCCAGCTCTTTGGGAAGCTAAGAAACAACTCGCTCTGCAGAGTGCTCTTACAGCCTACCGGGAACATCTCTTACAAAGGCCTGTGAAACGCTGTTTCTTTGCAGGCCTGATCTGGCTGAAGTAGAACTTCTGCTCTGGGTGTGCTACATTGCCCTAGAGCTGAAAGGCACAACGTGCAGTCTTCTTTCTAAAGGGCGAGTTGGGCCCCAAAGCATCTTGCTTCCAGCTCCTTTGGAAGCTAAGAAACAACTCGCTCTGCACTCCTCTCTTACAGCCATCCGGCAACATCTCCTGCAAATGCCTTTGGAACGCAGTTTCTTTGCAGGCCTGATCTGGCAGAAGTAGAACTTCTGCTCTGGGTGTGCTACATTTCCCGAGAGCTGAAAGGCACAACGTGCAGGCTTCTTTCCAAAGGGCGAGTTGGGCCCCACAGCATCTTGCTTCCAGCTCTTTGGGAAGCTAAGAAACAACTCGCTCTGCACAGTGCTCTTACAGCCTACCGGGAACATCTCTTCCAAAGGCCTGTGAAACGCAGTTTCTTTGCAGGCCTGATCTGGCTGAAGTAGGACTTCTGCTCTGGGTGTGCTACATTGCCCTAGAGCTGAAAGGCACAACGTGCAGGCTTCTTTCCAAAGGGCGAGTTGCGCCCCACAGCATCTTGCTTCCAGCTCTTTGGGAAGCTAAGAAACAACTCGCTCTGCACTCCTCTCTTACAGCCTACCGGGAACATCTCCCGAAAATGCCTGTGAAATGCAGTTTCCTTGCAGGTCTGATCTGGCTGAAGTAGAACTTCTGCTCTGGGTGTGCTACATTGCCCTAGAGCTGAAAGGCACAACGTGCAGTCTTGCTTCCAAAGGGCGAGTTGGGCCCCAAAGCATCTTGCTTCCAGCTCTTTGGGAAGCTAAGAAACAACTCGCTCTGCAAAGTGCTCTTACAGCCTACCGGGAACATCTCTTACAAACGCCTGTGAAATGCAGTTTCTTTGCAGGCCTGATCTGGCTGAAGTAGAACTTCTGCTGTGGGTGTGCTACATTGCCCTAGAGCTGAAAGGCTCAACGTGCAGTCTTCTTTCCAAAGGGCGAGTTGGGCCCCAAAGCATCTTGCTTCCAGCTCTTTGGGAAGCTAAGAAACAACTCGCTCTGCACAGTGCTCTTACAGCCTACCGGGAACATCTCTTCCAAAGGCCTGTGAAACGCAGTTTCTTTGCAGGCCTGATCTGGCTGAAGTAGAACTTCTGCTCTGGGTGTGCTACATTGCCCTAGAGCTGAAAGGCACAACATGCAGGCTTCTTTCTAAAGGGCGAGTTGGGCCCCAAAGCACCTTGCTTCCAGCTCCTCTGGAAGCTAAGAAACAACTCGCTCTGCACTCCGCTCTTACAGCCATCCGGCAACATCTCCTGCAAATGCCTTTGGAACGCAGTTTCTTTGCAGGCCTGATCTGGCAGAAGTAGAACTTCAGCTCTGGGTGTGCTACATTGCCCTAGAGCTGAAAGGCACAACGTGCAGGCTTCTTTCCAAAGGGCGAGTTGGGCCCCACAGCATCTTGCTTCCAGCTGTTTGGGAAGCTAAGAAACAACTCGCTCTGCACAGTGCTCTTACAGCCTACTGGGAACATCTCTTCCAAAGGCCTGTGAAACGCAGTTTCTTTGCAGGCCTGATCTGGCTGAAGTAGGACTTCTGCTCTGGGTGTGCTACATTGCCCTAGAGCTGAAAGGCACAACGTGCAGGCTTCTTTCCAAAGGGCGAGTTGGGCCCCACAGCATCTTGCTTCCAGCTCTTTGGGAAGCTAAGAAACAACTCGCTCTGCACAGTGCTCTTACAGCCTACTGGGAACATCTCTTCCAAAGGCCTGTGAAACGCAGTTTCTTTGCAGGCCTGATCTGGCTGAGGTAGGACTTCTGCTCTGGGTGTGCTACTTTGCCCTAGAGCTGAAAGGCACATCGTGCAGGCTTCTTTCCAAAGGGCGAGTTGGGCCCCACAGCATCTTGCTTCCAGCTCATTGGGAAGCTAAGAAAAAAGTCGCTCTGCACAGTGCTCTTACAGCCTACCGGGAACATATCTTCCAAAGGCCTGTGAAACGCAGTTTCTTTGCAGGCCTGATCTGGCTGAAGTAGAACTTTTGCTCTGGGTGTGCTACATTGCCCTAGAGCTGAAAGGCACAACGTGCAGTCTTCTTTCTAAAGGGCGAGTTGGGCCCCAAAGCATCTTGCTTCCAGCTCCTTTGGAAGCTAAGAAACAACTCGCTCTGCACTCCTCAATTACAGCCATCCGGCAACATCTCCTGCAAATGCCTTTGGAACGCAGTTTCTTTGCAGGCCTGTTCTGGCAGAAGTAGAACTTCTGCTCTGGGTGTGCTACATTGCCCTAGAGCTGAAAGGCACAACGTGCAGGCTTCTTTCCAAAGGGCGAGTTGGGCCCCACAGCATCTTGCTTCCAGCTCTTTGGGAAGCTAAGAAACAACTCGCTCTGCACAGTGCTCTTACAGACTACCGGGAACATCTCTTCCAAAGTCCTGTTAAACGCAGTTTCTTTGCAGGCCTGATCTGGCTGAAGTAGGACTTCTGCTCTGGGTGTGCCACATTGCCCTAGAGCTGAAAGGCACAACGTGCCGGCTTCTTTCCAAAGGGCGAGTTGGGCCCCACAGCATCTTGCTTCCAGCTCATTGGGAAGCTAAGAAAAAACTCGCTCTGCACAGTGCTCTTACAGCCTACCGGGAACATCTCTTCCAAAGGCCTGTGAAACGCAGTTTCTTTGCAGGCCTGATCTGGCTGAAGTAGGACTTCTGCTCTCAGTGTGCTACTTTGCCCTAGAGCCGAAAGGCACAAGGTGCAGGCTTCTTTGCAAAGGGCGAGTTGGGCCCCACAGCATCTTGCTTCCAGCTCTTTGGGAAGCTAAGAAACAACTCGCTCTGCACTCCGCTCTTACAGCCATCCGGCAACATCTCCTGCAAATGCCTTTGGAACGCAGTTTCTTTGCAGGCCTGATCTGGCAGAAGTAGAACTTCAGCTCTGGGTGTGCTACATTGCCCTAGAGCTGAAAGGCACAACGTGCAGGCTTCTTTCCAAAGGGCGAGTTGGGCCCCACAGCATCTTGCTTCCAGCTCTTTGGGAAGCTAAGAAACAACTCGCTCTGCAAAGTGCTCTTACAGCCTACTGGGAACATCTCTTCCAAAGGCCTGTGAAACGCAGTTTCTTTGCAGGCCTGATCTGGCTGAAGTAGGACTTCTGCTCTGGGTGTGCTACATTGCCCTAGAGCTGAAAGGCACAACGTGCAGGCTTCTTTCCAAAGGGCGAGTTGGGCCCCACAGCATCTTGCTTCCAGCTCTTTGGGAAGCTAAGAAACAACTCGCTCTGCACAGTGCTCTTACAGCCTACTGGGAACATCTCTTCCAAAGGCCTGTGAAACGCAGTTTCTTTGCAGGCCTGATCTGGCTGAGGTAGGACTTCTGCTCTGGGTGTGCTACTTTGCCCTAGAGCTGAAAGGCACATCGTGCAGGCTTCTTTCCAAAGGGCGAGTTGGGCCCCACAGCATCTTGCTTCCAGCTCATTGGGAAGCTAAGAAAAAAGTCGCTCTGCACAGTGCTCTTACAGCCTACCGGGAACATCTCTTCCAAAGGCCTGTGAAACGCAGTTTCTTTGCAGGCCTGATCTGGCTGAAGTAGAACTTTTGCTCTGGGTGTGCTACATTGCCCTAGAGCTGAAAGGCACAACGTGCAGTCTTCTTTCTAAAGGGCGAGTTGGGCCCCAAAGCATCTTGCTTCCAGCTCCTTTGGAAGCTAAGAAACAACTCGCTCTGCACTCCTCAATTACAGCCATCCGGCAACATCTCCTGCAAATGCCTTTGGAACGCAGTTTCTTTGCAGGCCTGATCTGGCAGAAGTAGAACTTCTGCTCTGGGTGTGCTACATTGCCCTAGAGCTGAAAGGCACAACGTGCAGGCTTCTTTCCAAAGGGCGAGTTGGGCCCCACAGCATCTTGCTTCCAGCTCTTTGGGAAGCTAAGAAACAACTCGCTCTGCACAGTGCTCTTACAGCCTACCGGGAACATCTCTTCCAAAGGCCTGTGAAACGCAGTTTCTTTGCAGGCCTGATCTGGCTGAAGTAGGACTTCTGCTCTGGGTGTGCCACATTGCCCTAGAGCTGAAAGGCACAACGTGCCGGCTTCTTTCCAAAGGGCGAGTTGGGCCCCACAGCATCTTGCTTCCAGCTCATTGGGAAGCTAAGAAAAAACTCGCTCTGCACAGTGCTCTTACAGCCTACCGGGAACATCTCTTCCAAAGGCCTGTGAAACGCAGTTTCTTTGCAGGCCTGATCTGGCTGAAGTAGGACTTCTGCTCTCAGTGTGCTACTTTGCCCTAGAGCCGAAAGGCACAAGGTGCAGGCTTCTTTGCAAAGGGCGAGTTGGGCCCCACAGCATCTTGCTTCCAGCTCTTTGGGAAGCTAAGAAACAACTCGCTCTGCACTCCTCTCCTACAGCCTACCGGGAACATCTCCTGAAAATGCCTGGGAAATGCAGTTTCCTTGCAGGTCTGATCTGGCTGAAGTAGAACTTCTGCTCTGGGTGTGCTACATTGCCCTAGAGCTGAAAGGCACAACGTGCAGTCTTGCTTCCAAAGGGCGAGTTGGGCCCCACAGCATCTTGCTTCCAGCTCTTTGGGAAGCTAAGAAACAACTCGCTCTGCAAAGTGCTCTTACAGCCTACCGGGAACATCTTTAACAAACGCCTGTGAAATGCACTTTCTTTGCAGGCCTGATCTGGCTGAAGTAGAACTTCTGCTCTGGGTGTGCTACATTGCCCTAGAGCTGAAAGGCTCAACGTGCAGTCTTCTTTCCAAAGGGCGAGTTGGGCCCCAAAGCATCTTGCTTCCAGCTCTTTGGGAAGCTAAGAAACAACTCGCTCTGCAGAGTGCTCTTACAGCCTACCGGGAACATCTCTTACAAAGGCCTGTGAAACGCTGTTTCTTTGCAGGCCTGATCTGGCTGAAGTAGAACTTCTGCTCTGGGTGTGCTACATTGCCCTAGAGCTGAAAGGCACAACGTGCAGTCTTCTTTCTAAAGGGCGAGTTGGGCCCCAAAGCATCTTGCTTCCAGCTCCTTTGGAAGCTAAGAAACAACTCGCTCTGCACTCCTCTCTTACAGCCATCCGGCAACATCTCCTGCAAATGCCTTTGGAACGCAGTTTCTTTGCAGGCCTGATCTGGCAGAAGTAGAACTTCTGCTCTGGGTGTGCTACATTGCCCTAGAGCTGAAAGGCACAACGTGCAGGCTTCTTTCCAAAGGGCGAGTTGGGCCCCACAGCATCTTGCTTCCAGCTCTTTGGGAAGCTAAGAAACAACTCGCTCTGCACAGTTCTCTTACAGCCTACCGGGAACATCTCTTCCAAAGGCCTGTGAAACGCAGTTTCTTTGCAGGCCTGATCTGGCTGAAGTAGGACTTCTGCTCTGGGTGTGCTACATTGCCCTAGAGCTGAAAGGCACAACGTGCAGGCTTCTTTCCAAAGGGCGAGTTGGGCCCCACAGCATCTTGCTTCCAGCTCTTTGGGAAGCTAAGAAACAACTCACTCTGCCTAGTGCTCTTACAGCCTACCGGGAACATCTCTTTCAAAGGCCTGTGAAACGCAGTTTCTTTGCAGGCCTGATCTGGCTGAAGTAGGACTTCTGCTCTGGGTGTGTTACATTGCCCTAGAGCTGAAAGGCACAACGTGCAGGCTTCTTTCCAAAAGGCGAGTTGGGCCCCAGAGCATCTTGCTTCCAGCTCTTTGGGAAGCTAAGAAACAACTCGCTCTGTACAGTGCTCTTGCAGCCTACCGGGAACATCTCTTCCAAAGTCCTGTGAAACGCAGTTTCTTTGCAGGCCTGATCTGGCTGAAGTAGAACTTCTGCTCTGGGTGTGCTACATTGCCCTAGAGCTGAAAGGCACAACGTGCAGGCTTCTTTCCAAAGGGCGAGTTGGGCCCCACAGCATCTTGCTTCCAGCTCGTTGGGAAGCTAAGAAACAACTCGCTCTGCACAGTGCTCTTACAGCCTACCGGGAACATCTCTTCCAAAGGCCTGTGAAACGCAGTTTCTTTGCAGGCCTGATCTGGCTGAAGTAGGACTTCTGCTCTGGGTGTGCTACATTGCCCTAGAGCTGAAAGGCACAACGTGCGGGCTTCTTTCCAAAGGGCGAGTTGCGCCCCACAGCAACTTGCTTCCAGCTCTTTGGGAAGCTAAGAAACAACTCGCTCTGCACTCCTCTCTTACAGCCTACCGGGAACATCTCCTGAAAATGCCTGTGAAATGCAGTTTCCTTGCAGGTCTGATCTGGCTGAAGTATAACTTCTGCTCTGGGTGTGCTACATTGCCCTAGAGCTGAAAGGCACAACGTGCAGTCTTGCTTCCAAAGGGCGAGTTGGGCCCCAAAGCATCTTGCTTCCACTCTTTGGGAAGCTAAGAAACAACTCGCTCTGCAAAGTGCTCTAACAGCCTACCGGGAACATCTCTTACAAACGCCTGTGAAGCGCAGTTTCTTTGCAGGCCTGATCTGGCCGAAGTAGAACTTCTGCTCTGGGTGTGCTACATTGCCCTAGAGCTGAAAGGCTCAACGTGCAGTCTTCATTCTAAAGGGCGAGTTGGGCCCCAAAGCATCTTGCTTCCAGCTCCTTTGGAAGCTAAGAAACAACTCGCTCTGCACTCCTCTCTTACAGCCATCCGGCAACATCTCCTGCAAATGCCTTTGGAACGCAGTTTCTTTGCAGGCCTGATCTGGCAGAAGTAGAACTTCTGCTCTGGGTGTGCTACATTGCCCTAGAGCTGAAAGGCACAACGTGCAGGCTTCTTTCCAAAGGGCGAGTTGGGCCCCACAGCATCTTGCTTCCAGCTCTTTGGGAAGCTAAGAAACAACTCGCTCTGCACAGTGCTCTTACAGCCTACTGGGAACATCTCTTCCAAAGGCCTGTGAAACGCAGTTTCTTTGCAGGCCTGATCTGGCTGAAGTAGGACTTCTGCTCTGGGTGTGCTACATTGCCCTAGAGCTGAAAGGCACAACGTGCTGGCTTCTTTCCAAAGGGCGAGTTGGGCCCCACAGCATCTTGCTTCCAGCTCTTTGGGAAGCTAAGAAACAACTCGCTCTGCACAGTGCTCTTACAGCCTACCGGGAACATCTCTTCCAAAGGCCTGTGAAACGCAGTTTCTTTGCAGGCCTGATCTGGCTGAGGTAGGACTTCTGCTCTGGGTGTGCTACATTGCCCTAGAGCTGAAAGGCACAACGTGCAGGCTTCTTTCTAACGGGCGAGTTGGGCCCCACAGCATCTTGCTTCCAGCTCTTTGAGAAGCTAAGAAACAACTTGCTCTGCACAGTGCTCTTACAGCCTACCGGGAGCATCTCTTCCAAAGGCCTGTGAAACGCAGTTTCTTTGCAGGCCTGATCTGGCTTAAGTAGGACTTCTGCTCTGCGTGTGCTACATTGCCCTAGAGCTGAAAGGCACAACGTGCAGGCTTCTTTCCAAAGGGCGAGTTGGGCCCCACAGCATCTTGCTTCCAGCTCTTTGGGAAGCTAAGAAACAACTCGCTCTGCACAGTGCTCATACAGCCTACCGGGAACATCTCTTCCAAAGGCCTGTGAAACGCAGTTTCTTTGCAGGCCTGATCTGGCTGAAGTAGGACTTCTGCTCTGGGTGTGCTACATTGCCCTAGAGCTGAAAGGCACAACGTGCAGGCTTCTTTCCAAAGGGCGAGTTGGGCCCCACAGCATCTTGCTTCCAGCTATTTGGGAAGCTAAGAAACAACTCGCTCTGCACAGTGCTCATACAGCCTACCGGGAACATCTCTTCCAAAGGCCTGTGAAACGCAGTTTCTATGCAGGCCTGATCTGGCTGAAGTAGGACTTCTGCTCTGGGTGTGCTACATTTCCCTAGAGCTGAAAGGCACAACGTGCAGGCTTCTTTCCAAAGGGCGAGTTGGGCCCCACAGCATCTTGCTTCCAGCTCTTTGGGAAGCTAAGAAACAACTCGCTCTGCACAGTGCTCTTACAGACTACCGGGAACATCTCTTCCAAAGGCCTGTGAAACGCAGTTTCTTTGCAGGCCTGATCTGGCTGAAGTAGGACTTCTGCTCTGGGTGTGCTACATTGCCCTAGAGCTGAAAGGCACAACGTGCAGGCTTCTTTCCAAAGGGCGAGTTGGGCCCCACAGCATCTTGCTTCCAGCTCATTGGGAAGCTAAGAAAAAAGTCGCTCTGCACAGTGCTCTTACAGCCTACCGGGAACATCTCTTCCAAAGGCCTGTGAAACGCAGTTTCTTTGCAGGCCTGATCTGGCTGAAGTAGGACTTCTGCTCTCAGTGTGCTACTTTGCCCTAGAGCCGAAAGGCACAACGTGCAGGCTTCTTTGCAAAGGGCGAGTTGGGCCCCACAGCATCTTGCTTCCAGCTCTTTGGGAAGCTAAGAAACAACTCGCTCTGCACAGTTCTCTTACAGCCTACCGGGAACATCTCTTCCAAAGGCCTGAGAAACGCAGTTTCTTTGCAGGCCTGATCTGGCTGAAGTAGGACTTCTGCTCTGGGTGTGCTACTTTGCCCTAGAGCTGAAAGGCACATCGTGCAGGCTGCTTTCCAAAGGGCGAGTTGGGCCCCACAGCATCTTGCTTCCAGCTCATTGGGAAGCTAAGAAAAAAGTCGCTCTGCACAGTGCTCTTACAGCCTACCGGGAACATCTCTTCCAAAGGCCTGTGAAACGCAGTTTCTTTGCAGGCCTGATCTGGCTGAAGTAGGACTTCTGCTCTCAGTGTGCTACTTTGCCCTAGAGCCGAAAGGCACAAGGTGCAGTCTTTTTTGCAAAGGGCGAGTTGGGCCCCACAGCATCTTGCTTCCAGCCCTTTGGGAAGCTAAGAAACAACTCGCTCTGCACTCCTCTCTTACAGCCTACCGGGAACATCTCCTGAAAATGCCTGTGAAATGCAGTTTCCTTGCAGGTCTGATCTGGCTGAAGTAGAACTTCTGCTCTGGGTGTACTACATTGCCCTAGAGCTGAAAGGCACAACGTGCAGTCTTGCTTCCAAAGGGCGAGTTGGGCCCCAAACCATCTTGCTTCCAGCTCTTTGGGAAGCTAAGAAACAACTCGCTGTGCAAAGTGCTCTTACAGCCTACGGGGAACATCTCTTACAAACGCCTGTGAAATGCAGTTTCTTTGCAGGCCTGATCTGGCTGAAGTAGAACTTCTGCTCTGCGTGTGCTACATTGCCCGAGAGCTGAAAGGCACAACGTGCAGTCTTCTTTCTAAAGGGCGAGTTGGGCCCCAAAGCATCTTGCTTCCAGCTCCTTTGGAAGCTAAGAAACAACTCGCTCTGCACTCCTCTCTTACAGCCATCCGGCAACATCTCCTGCAAATGCCTTTGGAACGCAGTTTCTTTGCAGGCCTGATCTGGCTGAAGTAGAACTTCTGCTCTGCGTGTGCTACATTGCCCGAGTGCTGAAAGGCACACCGTGCAGGCTTCTTTCCAAAGGGCGAGTTGGGCCCCACAGCATCTTGCTTCCAGCTCTTTGGGAAGCTAAGAAACAACTCTCTCTGCACAGTGCTCTTGCAGCCTACCGGGAACATCTCTTCCAAAGGCCTGTGAAAAGCAGTTCCTTTGCAGGCCTGATCTGGCTGAAGTAGAACTTCTGCTCTGGGTGTGCTACATTGCCCTAGAGCTGAAAGGCACAATGTGCCGGCTTCTTTCCAAAGGGCGAGTTGGGCCCCACAGCATCTTGCTTCCAGCTCTTTGGGAAGCTAAGAAACAACTCGCTCTGCACAGTGCTCTTACAGCCTACCGGGAACATCTCTTCCAAAGGCCTGTGAAACGCAGTTTCTTTGCAGGCCTGATCTGGCTGAAGTAGGACTTCTGCTCTTGGTGTGCTACATTGACCTAGAGCTGAAAGGCACAACGTGCAGGCTTCTTTCCAAAGGGCGAGTTGGGCCCCACATCATCTTGCTTCCAGCTCTTTGGGAAGCTAAGAAACAACTCGCTCTGCACAGTGCTCTGACAGCCTACCGGGAACATCTCTTCCAAAGGCCTGTGAAACGCAGTTTCTTTGCAGGCCTGATCTGGCTGAAGTAGGACTTCTGCTCTGGGTGTGCTACATTGCCCTAGAGCTGAAAGGCACAACGTGCAGGCTTCTTTCCAAAGGGCGAGTTGGGCCCCACAGCATCTTGCTTCCAGCTCTTTGGGAAGCTAAGAAACAACTCGCTCTGCACAGTGCTCATACAGCCTACCGGGAACATCTCTTCCAAAGGCCTGTGAAACGCAGTTTCTTTGCAGGCCTGATCTGGCTGAAGTAGGACTTCTGCTCTGGGTGTGCTACATTGCCCTAGAGCTGAAAGGCACAACGTGCAGGCTTCTTTCCAAAGGGCGAGTTGGGCCCCACAGCATCTTGCTTCCAGCTATTTGGGAAGCTAAGAAACAACTCGCTCTGCACAGTGCTCATACAGCCTACCGGGAACATCTCTTCCAAAGGCCTGTGAAACGCAGTTTCTATGCAGGCCTGATCTGGCTGAAGTAGGACTTCTGCTCTGGGTGTGCTACATTGCCCTAGAGCTGAAAGGCACAACGTGCAGGCTTCTTTCCAAAGGGCGAGTTGGGCCCCACAGCATCTTGCTTCCAGCTCATTGGGAAGCTAAGAAAAAAGTCGCTCTGCACAGTGCTCTTACAGCCTACCGGGAACATCTCTTCCAAAGGCCTGTGAAACGCAGTTTCTTTGCAGGCCTGATCTGGCTGAAGTAGGACTTCTGCTCTCAGTGTGCTACTTTGCCCTAGAGCCGAAAGGCACAACGTGCAGGCTTCTTTGCAAAGGGCGAGTTGGGCCCCACAGCATCTTGCTTCCAGCTCTTTGGGAAGCTAAGAAACAACTCGCTCTGCACAGTGCTCTTACAGCCTACCGGGAACATCTCTTCCAAAGGCCTGTGAAACGCAGTTTCTTTGCAGGCCTGATCTGGCTGAAGTAGGACTTCTGCTCTGGGTGTGCTACTTTGCCCTAGAGCTGAAAGGCACATCGTGCAGGCTTCTTTCCAAAGGGCGAGTTGGGCCCCACAGCATCTTGCTTCCAGCTCATTGGGAAGCTAAGAAAAAAGTCGCTCTGCACAGTGCTCTTACAGCCTACCGGGAACATCTCTTCCAAAGGCCTGTGAAACGCAGTTTCTTTGCAGGCCTGATCTGGCTGAAGTAGGACTTCTGCTCTCAGTGTGCTACTTTGCCCTAGAGCCGAAAGGCACAAGGTGCAGGCTTTTTTGCAAAGGGCGAGTTGGGCCCCACAGCATCTTGCTTCCAGCTCTTTGGGAAGCTAAGAAACAACTCGCTCTGCACTCCTCTCTTACAGCCTACCGGGAACATCTCCTGAAAATGCCTGTGAAATGCAGTTTCCTTGCCGGTCTGATCTGGCTGAAGTAGAACTTCTGCTCTGGGTGTGCTACATTGCCCTAGAGCTGAAAGGCACAACGTGCAGTCTTGCTTCCAAAGGGCGAGTTGGGCCCCAAAGCATCTTGCTTCCAGCTCTTTGGGAAGCTAAGAAACAACTCCCTGTGCAAAGTGCTCTTACAGCCTACGGGGAACATCTCTTACAAACGCCTGTGAAATGCAGTTTCTTTGCAGGCCTGATCTGGCTGAAGTAGAACTTCTGCTCTGGGTGTGCTACATTGCCCTAGAGCTGAAAGGCACAACGTGCAGTCTTCTTTCTAAAGGGCGAGTTGGGCCCCAAAGCATCTTGCTTCCAGCTCCTTTGGAAGCTAAGAAACAACTCGATCTGCACTCCTCTCTTACAGCCATCCGGCAACATCTCCTGCAAATGCCTTTGGAACGCAGTTTCTTTGCAGGCCTGATCTGGCTGAAGTAGAACTTCTGCTCTGCGTGTGCTACATTGCCCGAGTGCTGAAAGGCACACCGTGCAGGCTTCTTTCCAAAGGGCGAGTTGGGCCCCACAGCATCTTGCTTCCAGCTCTTTGGGAAGCTAAGAAACAACTCGCTCTGCACAGTGCTCTTGCAGCCTACCGGGAACATCTCTTCCAAAGGCCTGTGAAAAGCAGTTTCTTTGCAGGCCTGATCTGGCTGAAGTAGAACTTCTGCTCTGGGTGTGCTACTTTGCCCTAGAGCTGAAAGGCACAATGTGCCGGCTTCTTTCCAAAGGGCGAGTTGGGCCCCACAGCATCTTGCTTCCAGCTCTTTGGGAAGCTAAGAAACAACTCGCTCTGCACAGTGCTCTTACAGCCTACCGGGAACATCTCTTCCAAAGGCCTGTGAAACGCAGTTTCTTTGCAGGCCTGATCTGGCTGAAGTAGGACTTCTGCTCTGGGTGTGCTACTTTGCCCTAGAGCTGAAAGGCACAACGTGCAGGCTTCTTTCCAAAGGGCGAGTTGGGCCCCACATCATCTTGCTTTCAGCTCTTTGGGAAGCTAAGAAACAACTCGCTCTGCACAGTGCTCTGACAGCCTACCGGGAACATCTCTTCCAAAGGCCTGTTAAACGCAGTTTCTTTGCAGGCCTGATCTGGCTGAAGTAGGACTTCTGCTCTGGGTGTGCTACATTGCCCTAGAGCTGAAAGGCACAACGTGCAGGCTTCTTTCCAAAGGGCGAGTTGGGCCCCACAGCATCTTGCTTCCAGCTCTTTGGGAGGCTAAGAAACAACTCGCTCTGCACAGTGCTCTTACAGCCTAACGGGAACATCTCTTCCAAAGGCCTGCGAAACGCAGTTTCTTTGCAGGCCAGAGATGGCTGAAGTAGGACTTCTGCTCTGGGTGTGCTACATTGCCCTAGAGCTGAAAGGCAGAAAGTGCAGGCTTCTTTCCAAAGGGCAAGTTGTGCCTCACAGCATCTTGCTTCCAGCTCTTTCGGAAGCTAAGAAACAACTCGCTCTGCTCAGTGCTCTTACACCCTAGTGGGAACATCTCTTCCAAAGGCCTGTGAAACGCAGTTTCTTTGCAGGCCTGATCAGGCTGAAGTAGGAATTCTGCTCTGGGTGTGCTACATTCCCATAGAGCTGAAAGGCAGAACACGCAGGCTTCTTTCCAAAGGGCGAGTTGGGCCCCACAGCATCTTGCTTCTTGATCTTTGGGAAGCTAAGAAACAACTCGCTCTTCACAGTGCTCTTACAGCCTACAGGGAACATCTCTTCGAAAGGCCTGTGAAACGCATTTTCTTTGCAGGCCTGATCTGGCTGAAGTAGGACTTCTGCTCTGGGTGTGCTACATTGCCCTAGAGCTGAAAGGCACAACGTGCAGGCTTCTTTCCAAAGGGCGAGTTGGGACCCACAGCATCTTGCTTCCAGCTCTTTGGGAAGCTAAGAAACAACTCGCTCTGCACAGTGCTCTTACAGCCTACCGGGAACATCTCTTCCAAAGGCCTGTGAAACGCAGTTTCTTTGCAGGCCTGATCTGGCTGAAGTAGGACTTCTGCTCTGGGTGTGCTACATTGCCCTAGAGCTGAAAGGCACAACGTGCAGGCTTCTTTCCAAAGGGCGAGTTGGGCCCCACAGCATCTTGCTTCCAGCTCTTTGGGAAGCTAAGAAACAACTCGCTCTGCCCAGTGCTCATACAGCCTACCGGGAACATCTCTTCCAAAGGCCTGTGAAACGCAGTTTCTATGTAGGCCTGATCTGGCTGAAGTAGGACTTCTGCTCTGGGTGTGCTACATTTCCCTAGAGCTGAAAGGCACAACGTGCAGGCTGCTTTCCAAAGGGCGAGTTGGGCCCCACAGCATCTTGCTTCCAGCTCTTTGGGAAGCTAAGAAACAACTCGCTCTGCACAGTGCTCTTACAGCCTACCGGGAACATCTCTTCCAAAGGCCTGTGAAACGCAGTTTCTTTGCAGGCCTTATCTGGCTGAAGTAGAACTTCTGCTCTGGGTGTGCTACATTGCCCTAGAGCTGAAAGGCACAACGTGCAGGCTTCTTTCCAAAGGGCGAGTTGGGCCCCACAGCATCTTGCTTCCAGCTCTTTGGGAAGCTAAGAAACAACTCGCTCTGCACAGTGCTCTTACAGCCTACCGGGAACATCTCTTCCAAAGGCCTGTGAAACGCAGTTTCTTTGCAGGCCTGATCTGGCTGAAGTAGGACTTCTGCTCTGGGTGTGCTACATTGCCCTAGAGCTGAAAGGCACAACGTGCAGGCTTCTTTCCAAAGGGCGAGTTTGGCCCCACATCATCTTGCTTCCAGCTCTTTGGGAAGCTAAGAAACAACTCGCTCTGCACAGTGCTCTTACAGACTACCGGGAACATCTCTTCCAAAGTCCTGTTAAACGCAGTTTCTTTCCAGGCCTGATCTGGCTGAAGTAGGACTTCTGCTCTGGGTGTGCTACATTGCCCTAGAGCTGAAAGGCACAACGTGCAGACTTCTTTCCAAAGGGCGAGTTGGGCCCCACAGCATCTTGCTTCCAGCTCTTTGGGAAGCTAAGAAACAACTCGCTCTGCACAGTGCTCTTACAGCCTAACGGGAACATCTCTTCCAAAGGCCTGCGAAACGCAGTTTCTTTGCAGGCCAGATCTGGCTGAAGTAGGACTTCTGCTCTGGGTGTGCTACATTGGCCTAGAGCTGAAAGGCACAACGTACAGGCTTCTTTCCAAAGGGCGAGTTGGGCCCCACACATCTTGCTTCAAGCTCTTTGGTAAGCTAAGAAACAACTCGCTCTGCACAGTGCTCTTGCAGCCTACCGGGAACATCTCTTCCAAAGGCCTGTGAAACGCAGTTTCTTTGCAGGCCTGATCTGGCTGAAGTAGGACTTCTGCTCTGGGTGTGCTACATTGCCCTAGAGCTGAAAGGCACAACGTGCAGGCTTCTTTCCAAAGGGCGAGTTGGGCCCCACAGCATCTTGCTTCCAGCTCTTTGGGAAGCTAAGAAACAACTCGCTCTGCACAGTGCTCTTACAGCCTACCGGGAACATCTCTTCCAAAGGCCTGTGAAACGCAGTTTCTTTGCAGGCCTGATCTGGCTGAAGTAGAACTTCTGCTCTGCGTGTGCTACATTGCCCGAATGCTGAAATGCACACCGTGCAGTCTTCTTTCCAAAGTGCGAGTTGGGCCCCAAAGCATTTTGCTTCCAGCTCTTTGGGAAGCTAAGAAACAACTCGCACTGCTCAGTGCTCATATAGCCTACCGGGAACATACCATAGAAAGGCTTTTGATACGCAGTTTCTTTGCAGTCCTGATCTGGCTCAAGTAGAACTTCTGCTATGGGTGTGCTACATTGCCCGAGACCTGAAAGGCACAACGTGCAGTCTTCTTTCCAAACGGCGAGTTGGGCCCCAAAGCATCCTGCTTCCAGCTCTTTGGGAAGCTAAGAAAGAACTCGCTCTGCACAGTGCTCTTACAGCCTACCGGGAACATCTCTTACAAAGGCCTGTGAAACGCAGTTTCTTTGCAGGCCTGATATGGCTGAAGTAGAACTTCTGCTCAGCGTGTGCTACGTTGCCTGAGAGCTGAAAGGCACAACGTGCAGTCTTGTTTCCAAAGGGCGAGTTGGGCCCCAAAGCATCTTGCTTCCAGCTCTATGGGAAGCTAAGAAACAACTCGCTCTGCACAGTGCTCTTACAGCCTACCGGGAACATCTCTTACAAAGGCCTGTGAAACGCAGTTTCTTTGCAGGCCTGATCTGGCTGAAGTAGAACTTCTGCTCTGCGTGTGCTACATTGCCCGAGAGCTGAAAGGCACAACGTGCAGTCGTCTTTCGAAAGGGCGAGTTTGGCCCCAAAGCATCTTGCTTCCAGCTCTTTGGGAAGCTTAGAAACAACTCGCTCTGCACAGTGCTCTTACAGCCAACCGGGAACATCTCTTCCAAAGGCCTGTGAAACGCAGTTTCTTTGCAGGCCTGATCTGGCTGAAGTAGGACTTCTGCTCTGGGTGCGCTACATTGCCCTAGAGTGAAAGGCACAACGTGCAGGCTTCTTTCCAAAGGGCGAGTTGGGCCCCACAGCATCTTGCTTCCAGCTCTTTGGGAAGCTAAGAAACAACTCGCTCTGCACAGTGCTCTTACAGCCTACCGGGAACATCTCTTCCAAAGGCCTGTGAAACGCAGTTTCTTTGCACGCCTGATCTGGCTGAAGTAGAACTTCTGCTCTGGGTGTGCTACATTGCCCTAGAGCTGAAAGGCACAACGTGCAGGCTTCTTTCCAAAGGGCGAGTTGGGCCCCACAGCATCTTGCTTCCAGCTCTTTGTGAAGCTAAGAAACAACTCGCTCTGCACAGTGCTCTTGCAGCCTACCGGGAACATCTCTTCCAAAGGCCTGTGAAAAGCAGTTTCTTTGCAGGCCTGATCTGGCTGAAGTAGAACTTCTGCTCTGGGTGTGCTACATTGCCCTAGAGCTGAAAGGCACAACGTGCCGGCTTCTTTCCAAAGGGCGAGTTGGGCCCCACAGCATCTTGCTTCCAGCTCTTTGGGAAGCTAAGAAACAACTCACTCTGCACAGTGCTCTTACAGCCTACCGGGAACATCTCTTCCAAAGGCCTGTGAAACGCAGTTTCTTTCCAGGCCTGATCTGGCTGAAGTAGGACTTCTGCTCTGGGTGTGCTACATTGCCCTAGAGCTGAAAGGCACAACGTGCAGGCTTCTTTCCAACGGCGAGTTGGGCCCCACAGCATCTTGCTTCCAGCTCTTTGAGAAGCTAAGAAACAACTCGCTCTGCACAGTGCTCTTACAGCCTACCGGCAACATCCTTTCCAAAGGCTTGGGAAACGCAGTTTCTTTGCAGGCCTGATCTGGCTGAAGTAGGACTTCTGCTCTGGGTGTGCTACATTGCCCTACAGCTGAAAGGCACAACGCGCAGGCTTCTTTCCAAAGGGCAAGTTGGGCCTCACAGCATCTTGCTTCCAGCTCTTTGGGAAGCTAAGAAACAACTCGCTCTGCTCAGTGCTCTTACACCCTAGTGGGAACATCTCTTCCAAAGGCCTGTGAAACGCAGTTTCTTTGCAGTCCAGATCTGGCTGAAGTAGGACTTCTGCTCTGGGTGTGCTACATTGCCCTAGAGCTGAAAGGCACAACGTGCAGGCTTCTTTCCAAAGGGCGAGTTGGGCCCCACAGCATCTTGCTTCCAGCTCTTTGGGAAGCTAAGAAACAACTCGCTCTGCACAGTGCTCCTACAGCCAACCGGGAACATCTCTTCCAAAGGCCTGTGAAACGCAGTTTCTTTGCAGGCCTGATCTGGCTGAAGTAGGACTTCTGCTCTGGGTGTGCTACATTGCCCTAGAGCTGAAAGGCACAACGTGCAGGCTTCTTTCCAAAGGGCGAGTTGGGCCCCACAGCATATTGCTTCCAGCTCTTTGGGAGGCTAAGAAACAACTCGCTCTGCACAGTGCTCTTACAGCCTACCGGGAGCATCTCTTCCAAAGGCCTGTGAAACGCAGTTTCTTTGCCGGCCTGATCTGGCTGAAGTAGGACTTCTGCTCTGGGTGTGCTACATTGCCCTACAGCTGAAAGGCACAACGCGCAGGCTTCTTTCCAAAGGCCAAGTTGGGCCTCACAGCATCTTGCTTCCAGCTCTTTGGGAAGCTAAGAAACAATTCTCTCTGCTCAGTGCTCTTACACCCTAGTGGTTACATCTCTTCCAAAGGCCTGTGAAACGCAGTTCCTTTGTAGGCCTGATCAGGCTGAAGTAGGACTTCTGCTCTGGGTGTGCTACATTCCCCTAGAGCTGAAAGGCAGAACATGCAGGCTTCTTTCCAAAGGGCGAGTTGGGCCCCACAGCATCTTGCTTCTTGCTCTTTGGGAAGCTAAGAAACAACTCGCTCTTCACAGTGCTCTTACAGCCTACAGGGAACATCTCTTCCAAAGGCCTGTGAAACGCATTTTCTTTGCAGGCCTGATCTGGCTGAAGTAGGACTTCTGCTCTGGGTGTGCTACATTGCCCTAGAGCTGAAAGGCACAACGTGCAGGCTTCTTACCAAAGGGCGAGTTGGGACCCACAGCATCTTTCTTCCAGCTCTTTGGGAAGCTAAGAAACAACTCGCTCTGCACAGTGCTCTTACAGCCTACCGGGAACATCTCTTCCAAAGGCCTGTGAAACGCAGTTTCTTTGCAGGCCTGATCTGGCTGAAGTAGGACTTCTGCTCTGGGTGTGCTACATTGCCCTAGAGCTGAAAGGGACAACGTGCAGGCTTCTTTCCAAAGGGCGAGTTGGGCCCCACAGCATCTTGCTTCCAGCTCTTTGGGAAGCTAAGAAACAACTCGCTCTGCACAGTGCTCTTACAGCCTACCGGGAACATCTCTTCCAAAGGCCTGCGAAACGCAGTTTCTTTGCAGGCCAGATCTGGCTGAAGTAGGACTTCTGCTCTGGGTGTGCTACATTGCCCTAGAGCTGAAAGGCAGAACGTGCAGGCTTCTTTCCAAAGGGCAAGTTGTGCCTCACAGCATCTTGCTTCCAGCTCTTTCGGAAGCTAAGAAACAACTCGCTCTGCTCAGTGCTCTTACACCCTAGTGGGAACATCTCTTCCAAAGGCCTGTGAAACGCAGTTTCTTTGCAGGCCTGATCAGGCTGAAGTAGGAATTCTGCTCTGGGTGTGCTACATTCCCATAGAGCTGAAAGGCAGAACATGCAGGCTTCTTTCCAAAGGGCGAGTTGGGCCCCACAGCATCTTGCTTCTTGATCTTTGGGAAGCTAAGAAACAACTCGCTCTTCACAGTGCTCTTACAGCCTACAGGGAACATCTCTTCGAAAGGCCTGTGAAACGCATTTTCTTTGCAGGCCTGATCTGGCTGAAGTAGGACTTCTGCTCTGGGTGTGCTACATTGCCCTAGAGCTGAAAGGCACAACGTGCAGGCTTCTTTCCAAAGGGCGAGTTGGGACCCACAGCATCTTGCTTCCAGCTCTTTGGGAAGCTAAGAAACAACTCACTCTGCACAGTGCTCTTACAGCCTACCGGGAACATCTCTTCCAAAGGCCTGTGAAACGCAGTTTCTTTGCAGGCCTTATCTGGCTGAAGTAGGACTTCTGCTCTGGGTGTGCTACATTGCCCTAGAGCTGAAAGGCACAACGTGCAGGCTTCTTTCCAAAGGGCGAGTTGGGCCCCACAGCATCTTGCTTCCAGCTCTTTGGGAAGCTAAGAAACAACTCGCTCTGCACAGTGCTCATACAGCCTACCGGGAACATCTCTTCCAAAGGCCTGTGAAACGCAGTTTCTATGCAGGCCTGATCTGGCTGAAGTAGGACTTCTGCTCTGGGTGTGCTACATTTCCCTAGAGCTGAAAGGCACAACGTGCAGGCTTCTTTCCAAAGGGCGAGTTGGGCCCCACAGCATCTTGCTTCCAGCTCTTTGGGAAGCTAAGAAACAACTCGCTCTGCACAGTGCTCTTACAGCCTACCGGGAACATCTCTTCCAAAGGCCTGTGAAACGCAGTTTCTTTGCAGGCCTGATCTGGCTGAAGTAGAACTTCTGCTCTGGGTGTGCTACATTGGCCTAGAGCTGAAAGGCACAACGTACAGGCTTCTTTCCAAAGGGCGAGTTGGGCCCCACACATCTTGCTTCAAGCTCTTTGGTAAGCTAAGAAACAACTCGCTCTGCACAGTGCTCTTGCAGCCTACCGGGAACATCTCTTCCAAAGGCCTGTGAAACGCAGTTTCTTTGCAGGCCTGATCTGGCTGAAGTAGGACTTCTGCTCTGGGTGTGCTACATTGCCCTAGAGCTGAAAGGCACAACGTGCAGGCTTCTTTCCAAAGGGCGAGTTGGGCCCCACAGCATCTTGCTTCCAGCTCTTTGGGAAGCTAAGAAACAACTCTCTCTGCACAGTGCTCTTACAGCCTACCGGGAACATCTCTTCCAAAGGCCTGTGAAACGCAGTTTCTTTGCAGGCCTGATCTGGCTGAAGTAGAACTTCTGCTCTGCGTGTGCTACATTGCCCGAATGCTGAAATGCACACCGTGCAGTCTTCTTTCCAAAGTGCGAGTTGGGCCCCAAAGCATTTTGCTTCCAGCTCTTTGGGAAGCTAAGAAACAACTCGCACTGCTCAGTGCTCATATAGCCTACCGGGAACATACCATAGAAAGGCTTTTGATACGCAGTTTCTTTGCAGTCCTGATCTGGCTCAAGTAGAACTTCTGCTATGGGTGTGCTACATTGCCCGAGACCTGAAAGGCACAACGTGCAGTCTTCTTTCCAAACGGCGAGTTGGGCCCCAAAGCATCCTGCTTCCAGCTCTTTGGGAAGCTAAGAAAGAACTCGCTCTGCACAGTGCTCTTACAGCCTACCGGGAACATCTCTTACAAAGGCCTGTGAAACGCAGTTTCTTTGCAGGCCTGATATGGCTGAAGTAGAACTTCTGCTCAGCGTGTGCTACGTTGCCTGAGAGCTGAAAGGCACAACGTGCAGTCTTGTTTCCAAAGGGCGAGTTGGGCCCCAAAGCATCTTGCTTCCAGCTCTATGGGAAGCTAAGAAACAACTCGCTCTGCACAGTGCTCTTACAGCCTACCGGGAACATCTCTTACAAAGGCCTGTGAAACGCAGTTTCTTTGCAGGCCTGATCTGGCTGAAGTAGAACTTCTGCTCTGCGTGTGCTACATTGCCCGAGAGCTGAAAGGCACAACGTGCAGTCGTCTTTCGAAAGGGCGAGTTTGGCCCCAAAGCATCTTGCTTCCAGCTCTTTGGGAAGCTTAGAAACAACTCGCTCTGCACAGTGCTCTTACAGCCAACCGGGAACATCTCTTCCAAAGGCCTGTGAAACGCAGTTTCTTTGCAGTCCAGATCTGGCTGAAGTAGGACTTCTGCTCTGGGTGTGCTACATTGCCCTAGAGCTGAAAGGCACAACGTGCAGGCTTCTTTCCAAAGGGCGAGTTGGGCCCCACAGCATCATGCTTCCAGCTCTTTGGGAAGCTAAGAAACAACTCGCTCTGCACAGTGCTCTTACAGCCAACCGGGAACATCTCTTCCAAAGGCCTGTGAAACGCAGTTTCTTTGCAGGCCTGATCTGGCTGAAGTAGGACTTCTGCTCTGGGTGTGCTACATTGCCCTACAGCTGAAAGGCACAACGCGCAGGCTTCTTTCCAAAGGCCAAGTTGGGCCTCACAGCATCTTGCTTCCAGCTCTTTGGGAAGCTAAGAAACAACTCTCTCTGCTCAGTGCTCTTACACCCTAGTGGTTACATCTCTTCCAAAGGCCTGTGAAACGCAGTTCCTTTGCAGGCCTGATCAGGCTGAAGTAGGACTTCTGCTCTGGGTGTGCTACATTCCCCTAGAGCTGAAAGGCAGAACATGCAGGCTTCTTTCCAAAGGGCGAGTTGGGCCCCACAGCATCTTGCTTCTTGCTCTTTGGGAAGCTAAGAAACAACTCGCTCTTCACAGTGCTCTTACAGCCTACAGGGAACATCTCTTCCAAAGGCCTGTGAAACGCATTTTCTTTGCAGGCCTGATCTGGCTGAAGTAGGACTTCTGCTCTGGGTGTGCTACATTGCCCTAGAGCTGAAAGGCACAACGTGCAGGCTTCTTACCAAAGGGCGAGCTGGGACCCACAGCATCTTTCTTCCAGCTCTTTGGGAAGCTAAGAAACAACTCGCTCTGCACAGTGCTCTTACAGCCTACCGGGAACATCTCTTCCAAAGGCCTGTGAAACGCAGTTTCTTTGCAGGCCTGATCTGGCTGAAGTAGGACTTCTGCTCTGGGTGTGCTACATTGCCCTAGAGCTGAAAGGGACAACGTGCAGGCTTCTTTCCAAAGGGCGAGTTGGGCCCCACAGCATCTTGCTTCCAGCTCTTTGGGAAGCTAAGAAACAACTCGCTCTGCACAGTGCTCTTACAGCCTAACGGGAACATCTCTTCCAAAGGCCTGCGAAACGCAGTTTCTTTGCAGGCCAGATCTGGCTGAAGTAGGACTTCTGCTCTGGGTGTGCTACATTGCCCTAGAGCTGAAAGGCACAACGTGCAGTCTTGCTTCCAAAGGGCGAGTTGGGCCCCAAAGCATCTTGCTTCCAGCTCTTTGGGAAGCTAAGAAACAACTCGCTCTGCAAAGTACTCTTACAGCCTACCGGGAACATCTCTTACAAAGGCCTGTGAAGCGCAGTTTCTTTGCAGGCCTGATCTGGCTGAAGTAGAACTTCTGCTCTGGGTGTGCTACATTGCCCTAGAGCTGAAAGGCACAACGTGCTGTCTTCTTTCTAAAGGGCGAGTTGGGCCCCAAAGCATCTTGCTTCCAGCTCCTTTGGAAGCTAAGAAACAACTCGCTCTGCACTCCTCTCTTACAGCCATCCGGCAACATCTCCTGCAAATGCCTTTGGAACGCAGTTTCTTTGCAGGCCTGATCTGGCAGAAGTAGAACTTCTGCTCTGGGTGTGCTACATTGCCCTAGAGCTGAAAGGCACAACGTGCAGGCTTCTTTCCAAAGGGCGAGTTGGGCCCCACAGCATCTTGCTTCCAGCTCTTTGGGAAGCTAAGAAACAACTCGCTCTGCACAGTGCTCTTACAGCTTACTGGGAACATCTCTTCCAAAGGCCTGTGAAACGCAGTTTCTTTGCAGGCCTGATCTGGCTGAAGTAGGACTTCTGCTCTGGGTGTGCTACATTGCCCTAGAGCTGAAAGGCACAACGTGCAGGCTTCTTTCCAAAGGGCGAGTTGGGCCCCACAGCATCTTGCTTCCAGCTCTTTGGGAAGCTAAGAAACAACTCGCTCTGCACAGTGCTCTTACAGCCTACCGGGAACATCTCTTCCAAAGGCCTGTGAAACGCAGTTTCTTTGCAGGCCTGATCCGGCTGAGGTAGGACTTCTGCTCTGGGTGTGCTACATTGCCCTAGAGCTGAAAGGCACAACGTGCAGGCTTCTTTCTAAAGGGCGAGTTGGGCCCCACAGCATCTGCTTCCAGCTCTTTGAGAAGCTAAGAAACAACTTGCTCTGCACAGTGCTCTTACAGCCTACCGGGAACATCTCTTCCAAAGGCCTGTGAAACGCAGTTTCTTTGCAGGCCTGATCTGGCTGAAGTAGGACTTCTGCTCTGCGTGTGCTACATTGCCCTAGAGCTGAAAGGCACAACGTGCAGGCTTCTTTCCAAAGGGCGAGTTGGGCCCCACAGCGTCTTGCTTCCAGCTCTTTGGGAAGCTAAGAAACAACTCGCTCTGCACAGTGCTCTTACAGCCTAACGGGAACATCTCTTCCAAAGGCCTGTGAAACGCAGTTTCTTTGCAGGCCTGATCTGGCTGAAGTAGGACTTCTGCTCTGGGTGTGCTACTTTGCCCTAGAGCTGAAAGGCACATCGTGCAGGCTTCTTTCCAAAGGGCGAGTTGGGCCCCACAGCATCTTGCTTCCAGCTCATTGGGAAGCTAAGAAAAAAGTCGCTCTGCACAGTGCTCTTACAGCCTACCGGGAACATCTCTTCCAAAGGCCTGTGAAACGCAGTTTCTTTGCAGGCCTGATCTGGCTGAAGTAGGACTTCTGCTCTCAGTGTGCTACTTTGCCCTAGAGCCGAAAGGCACAAGGTGCAGGCTTCTTTGCAAAGGGCGAGTTGGGCCCCACTGCATCTTGCTTCCAGCTCTTTGGGAAGCTAAGAATCAACTCGCTCTGCACTCCTCTCTTACAGCCTACCGGGAACATCTCCTGAAAATGCCTGTGAAATGCAGTTTCCTTGCAGGTCTTATCTGGCTGAAGTAGAACTTCTGCTCTGGGTGTGCTACATTGCCCTAGAGCTTAAAGGCACAACGTGCAGTCTTGCTTCCAAAGGGCGAGTTGGGCCCCAAAGCATCTTGCTTCCAGCTCTTTGGGAAGCTAAGAAACAACTCGCTCTGCAAAGTGCTCTTACAGCCTACCGGGAACATCTCTTACAAACGCCTGTGAAGCGCAGTTTCTTTGCAGGCCTGATCTGGCTGAAGTAGAACTTCTGCTCTGGGTGTGCTACATTGCCCTAGAGCTGAAAGGCACAATGTGCAGTCTTCTTTCTAAAGGGCGAGTTGGGCCACAAAGCATCTTGCTTCCAGCTCCTTTGGAAGCTAAGAAACAACTCGCTCTGCACTCCTCTCTTACAGCCATCCGGCAACATCTCCTGCAAATGCCTTTGGAACGCAGTTTCTTTGCAGGCCTGATCTGGCTGAAGTAGGATTCTGCTCTGGGTGTGCTACATTTCCCTAGAGCTGAAAGGCACAACGTGCAGGCTTCTTTCCAAAGGGCGAGTTGGGCCCCACAGCATCTTGCTTCCAGCTCATTGGGAAGCTAAGAAACAACTCGCTCTGCACAGTGCTCTTACAGCCTACTGGGAACATCTCTTCCAAAGGCCTGTGAAACGCAGTTTCTTTGCAGGCCTGATCTGGCTGAAGTAGGACTTCTGCTCTGGGTGTGCTACATTGCCCTAGAGCTGAAAGGCACAACGTGCAGGCTTCTTTCCAAAGGGCGCGTTGGGGCCCACAGCATCTTGCTTCCAGCTCTTTGGGAAGCTAAGAAACAACTCGCTCTGCACAGTGCTCTTACAGCCTACCAGGAACATCTCTTCCAAAGGCCTGTGAAACGCAGTTTCTTTGCAGGCCTGATCTGGCTTAAGTAGGACTTCTGCTCTGCGTGTGCTACATTGCCCTAGAGCTGAAAGGCACAACGTGCAGGCTTCTTTCCAAAGGGCGAGTTGGGCCCCACAGCGTCTTGCTTCCAGCTCTTTGGGAAGCTAAGAAACAACTCGCTCTGCACAGTGCTCTTACAGCCTAACGGGAACATCTCTTCCAAAGGCCTGTGAAACGCAGTTTCTTTGCAGGCCTGATCTGGCTGAAGTAGGACTTCTGCTCTGGGTGTGCTACTTTGCCCTAGAGCTGAAAGGCACATAGTGCAGGCTTCTTTCCAAAGGGCGAGTTGGGCCCCACAGCATCTTGCTTCCAGCTCATTGGGAAGCTAAGAAAAAACTCGCTCTGCACAGTGCTCTTACAGCCTACCGGGAACATCTCTTCCAAAGGCCTGTGAAACGCAGTTTCTTTGCAGGCCTGATCTGGCTGAAGTAGGACTTCTGCTCTCAGTGTGCTACTTTGCCCTAGAGCCGAAAGGCACAAGGTGCAGGCTTCTTTGCAAAGGGCGAGTTGGGCCCCACAGCATCTTGCTTCCAGCTCTTTGGGAATTTAAGAAACAACTCGCTCTGCACTCCTCTCTTACAGCCTACCGGGAACATCTCCTGAAAATGCCTGTGAAATGCAGTTTCCTTGCAGGTCTTATCTGGCTGAAGTAGAACTTCTGCTCTGGGTGTGCTACATTGCCCTAGAGCTGAAAGGCACAACGTGCAGTCTTGCTTCCAAAGGGCGAGTTGGGCCCCAAAGCATCTTGCTTCCAGCTCTTTGGGAAGCTAAGAAACAACTCGCTCTGCAAAGTGCTCTTACAGCCTACCGGGAACATCTCTTACAAACGCTTGTGAAGCGCAGTTTCTTTGCAGGCCTGATCTGGCTGAAGTAGAACTTCTGCTCTGGGTGTGCTACATTGCCCTAGAGCTGAAAGGCTCAACGTGCAGTCTTCTTTCCAAAGGGCGAGTTGGGCCCCAAAGCATCTTGCTTCCAGCTCTTTGGGAAGCTAAGAAACAACTCGCTCTGCACAGTGCTCTTACAGCCTACCGGGAACATCTCTTCCAAAGGCCTGTGAAACGCAGTTTCTTTGCAGGCCTGATCTGGCTGAAGTAGGACTTCTGCTCCGGGTGTGCCACATTGCCCTAGAGCTGAAAGGCACAACGTGCCGGCTTCTTTCCAAAGGGCGAGTTGGGCCCCTGAGCATCTTGCTTCCAGCTCTTTGGGAAGCTAAGAAACAACTCGCTCTGCACAGTGCTCTTACAGCCTACCGGGAACATCGCTTCCAAAGGCCTGTGAAACGCAGTTTCTTTGCAGGCCTGATCTGGCTGAAGTAGGACTTCTGCTCTGGGTGTGCTACATTGCCCTATAGCTGAAAGGCACAACGTGCAGGCTTCTTTCCAAAGGGCGAGTTGGGCCCCACAGCATCTTGCTTCCAGCTCGTTGGGAAGCTAAGAAACAACTCGCTCTGCACAGTGCTCTTACAGCCTACCGGGAACATCTCTTCCAAAGGCCTGTGAAACGCAGTTTCTTTGCAGGCCTGATCTGGCTGAAGTAGGACTTCTGCTCTGGGTGTGCTACATTGCCCTAGAGCTGAAAGGCACAACGTGCAGGCTTCTTTCCAAAGGGCGAGTTGCGCCCCACAGCATCTTGCTTCCAGCTCTTTGGGAAGCTAAGAAACAAGTCGCTCTGCACTCCTCTCTTACAGCCTACCGGGAACATCTCCTGAAAATGCCTGTGAAATGCAGTTTCCTTGCAGGTCTGATCTGGCTGAAGTAGAACTTCTGCTCTGGGTGTGCTACATTGCCCTAGAGCTGAAAGACACAACCTGCAGTCTTGCTTCCAAAGGGCGAGTTGGGCCCCAAAGCATCTTGCTTCCAGCTCTTTGGGAAGCTAAGAAACAACTCGCTCTGCAAAGTGCTCTTACAGCCTACCGGGAACATCTCTTACAAAGGCCTGTGAAGCGCAGTTTCTTTGCAGGCCTGATCTGGCTGAAGTAGAACTTCTGCTCTGGGTGTGCTACATTGCCCTAGAGCTGAAAGGCACAACGTGCAGTCTTCTTTCTAAAGGGCGAGTTGGGCCCCAAAGCATCTTGCTTCCAGCTCCTTTGGAAGCTAAGAAACAACTCGCTCTGCACTCCTCTCTTACAGCCATCCGGCAACATCTCCTGCAAATGCCTTTGGAACGCAGTTTCTTTGCAGGCCTGATCTGGCAGAAGAAGAACTTCTGCTCTGGGTGTGCTACATTGCCCTAGAGCTGAAAGGCACAACGTGCAGGCTTCTTTCCAAAGGGCAAGTTGGGCCCTACAGCATCTTGCTTCCAGCTCTTTGGGAAGGTAAGAAACAACTCGCACTGCTCAGTGCTCATACAGCCTACCGGGAACATACCATAGAAAGGCTTTTGATACGCAGTTTCTTTGCAGTCCTGATCTGGCTCAAGTAGAACTTCTGCTATGGGTGTGCTACATTGCCCGAGACCTGAAAGGCACAACGTGCAGTCTTCTTTCCAAACGGCGAGTTGGGCCCCAAAGCATCCTGCTTCCAGCTCTTTGGGAAGCTAAGAAAGAACTCGCTCTGCACAGTGCTCTTACAGCCTACCGGGAACATCTCTTACAAAGGCCTGTGAAACGCAGTTTCTTTGCAGGCCTGATCTGGCTGAAGTAGAACTTCTGCTCAGCATGTGCTACGTTGCCTGAGAGCTTAAAGGCACAACGTGCAGTCTTGTTTCCAAAGGGCGAGTTGGGCCCCAAAAAATCTTGCTTCCAGCTCTATGGGAAGCTAAGAAACAACTCGCTCTGCACAGTGCTCTTACAGCCTACCGGGAACATCTCTTCCAAAGGCCTGTGAAACGCAGTTTCTTTGCAGGCCTGATCTGGCTGAAGTAGAACTTCTGCTCTGCGTGTGCTACATTGCCCGAGAGCTGAAAGGCACAACGTGCAGTCGTCTTTCGAAAGGGCGAGTTTGGCCCCAAAGCATCTTGCTTCCAGCTCTTTGGGAAGCTTAGAAACAACTCGCTCTGCACAGTGCTCTTACAGCCAACCGGGAACATCTCTTCCAAAGGCCTGTGAAATGCAGTTTCTATGCAGGCCTGATCTGGCTGAAGTAGGACTTCTGCTCTGGGTGCGCTACATTGCCCTAGAGCTGAAAGGCACAACGTGCAGGCTTCTTTCCAAAGGGCGAGTTGGGCCCCACAGCATCTTGCTTCCAGCTCTTTGGGAAGCTAAGAAACAACTCGCTCTGCACAGTGCTCTTACAGCCTACCGGGAACATCTCTTCCAAAGGCCTGTGAAACGCAGTTTCTTTGCAGGCCTGATCTGGCTGAAGTAGAACTTCTGCTCTCGGTGTGCTACATTGCCCTAGAGCTGAAAGGCACAACGTGCAGGCTTCTTTCCAAAGGGCGAGTTGGGCCCCACAGCATCTTGCTTCCAGCTCTTTGGGAAGCTAAGAAACAACTCGCTCTGCACAGTGCTCTTGCAGCCTACCGGGAACATCTCTTCCAAAGGCCTGCGAAAAGCACTTTCTTTGCAGGCCTGATCTGCCTGAAGTAGAACTTCTGCTCTGGGTGTGCTACATTGCCCTAGAGCTGAAAGGCACAACGTGCAGGCTTCTTTCCAACGGCGAGTTGGCCCCCACAGCATCTTGCTTCCAGCTCTTTGAGAAGCTAAGAAACAACTCGCTCTGCACAGTGCTCTGACAGCCTACCGGGAACATCATTTCCAAAGGCCTGGGAAACGCAGTTTCTTTGCAGGCCTGATCTGGCTGAAGTAGGACTTCTGCTCTGGGTGTGCTACCTTGCCCTAGAGCTGAAAGGCACAACGTGCAGGCTTCTTTCCAAAGGGCGAGTTGGGCCCCACAGCATCTTGCTTCCAGCTCTTTGGGAAGCTAAGAAACAACTCGCTCTGCACAGTGCTCTTACAGACTACCGGGAACATCTCTTCCAAAGGCCTGTGAAACGCAGTTTCTTTGCAGGCCTGATCTGGCTGAAGTAGGACTTCTGCTCTGGGTGTGCTACATTGCCCTAGAGCTGAAAGGCACAACGTGCAGGCTTCTTTCCAAAGGGCGAGTTTGGCCCCACAGCATCTTGCTTCCAGCTCATTGGGAAGCTAAGAAACAACTCGCTCTGCACAGTGCTCTTACAGACTACCGGGAACATCTCTTCCAAAGTCCTGTTAAACGCAGTTTCTTTCCAGGCCTGATCTGGCTGAAGTAGGACTTCTGCTCTGGGTGTGCTACATTGCCCTAGAGCTGAAAGGCACAACGTGCAGTCTTCTTTCCAAACGGCGAGTTGGGCCCCAAAGCATCCTGCTTCCAACTCTTTGGGAAGCTAAGAAAGAACTCGCTCTGCACAGTGCTCTTACAGCCTACCGGGAACATCTCTTCCAAAGGCCTGTGAAACGCAGTTTCTTTGCAGGCCTGATCTGGCTGAAGTAGGACTTCTGCTCTGGGTGTGCTACATTGCCCTAGAGCTGAAAGGCACAACGTGCAGGCTTCTTTCCAAAGGGCGAGTTGGGCCCCACAGCATCTTGCTTCCAGCTCTTTGGGAGGCTAAGAAACAACTCGCTCTGCACAGTGCTCTTACAGCCTACCGGGAGCATCTCTTCCAAAGGCCTGTGAAACGCAGTTTCTTTGCCGGCCTGATCTGGCTGAAGTAGGACTTCTGCTCTGGGTGTGCTACATTGCCCTACAGCTGAAAGGCACAACACGCAGGCTTCTTTCCAAAGGGCAAGTTGGGCCTCACAGCATCTTGCTTCCAGCTCTTTGGGAAGCTAAGAAACAACTCTCTCTGCTCAGTGCTCTTACACCCTAGTGGGAACATCTCTTCCAAAGGCCTGTGAAACGCAGTTTCTTTGCAGGCCTGATCAGGCTGAAGTAGGACTTCTGCTCTGGGTGTGCTACATTCCCCTAGAGCTGAAAGGCAGAACATGCAGGCTTCTTTCCAAAGGGCGAGTTAGGCCCCACAGCATCTTGCTTCTTGCTCTTTGGGAAGCTAAGAAACAACTCGCTCTTCACAGTGCTCTTACAGCCTACAGAGAACATCTCTTCCAAAGGCCTGTGAAACGCATTTTCTTTGCAGGCCTGATCTGGCTGAAGTAGGACTTCTGCTCTGGGTGTGCTACATTGCCCTAGAGCTGAAAGGCACAACGTGCAGGCTTCTTTCCAAAGGGCGAGTTGGGACCCACAGCATCTTGCTTCCAGCTCTTTGGGAAGCTAAGAAACAACTCGCTCTGCACAGTGCTCTTACAGCCTACCGGGAACATCTCTTCCAAAGGCCTGTGAAACGCAGTCTCTTTGCAGGCCTGATCTGGCTGAAGTAGGACTTCTGCTCTGGGTGTGCTACATTGCCCTAGAGCTGAAAGGGACAACGTGCAGGCTTCTTTCCAAAGGGCGAGTTGGGCCCCACAGCATCTTGCTTCCAGCTCTTTGGGAAGCTAAGAAACAACTCGCTCTGCACAGTGCTCTTACAGCCTAACGGGAACATCTCTTCCAAAGGCCTGCGAAACGCAGTTTCTTTGCAGGCCAGATCTGGCTGAAGTAGGACTTCTGCTCTGGGTGTGCTACATTGCCCTAGAGCTGAAAGGCACAACGTGCAGGCTTCTTTCCAAAGGGCGAGTTGGGCCCCACACATCTTGCTTCAAGCTCTTTGGGAAGCTAAGAAACAACTCGCTCTGCACAGTGCTCTTGCAGCCTACCGGGAACATCTCTTCCAAAGGCCTGTGAAACGCAGTTTCTTTGCAGGCCTGATCTGGCTGAAGTAGGACTTCTGCTCTGGGTGTGCTACATTGCCCTAGAGCTGAAAGGCACAACGTGCAGGCTTCTTTCCAAAGGGTGAGTTGGGCCCCACAGCATCTTGCTTCCAGCTCTTTGGGAAGCTAAGAAACAACTCGCTCTGCACAGTGCTCTTACACCCTAGTGGGAACATCTCTTCCAAAGGCCTGTGAAACGCAGTTTCTTTGCAGGCCTGATCTGGCTGAAGTAGGACTTCTGCTCTGGGTGTGCTACATTGCCCTAGAGCTGAAAGGCACAACGTGCAGGCTTCTTTCCAAAGGGCGAGTTTGGCCCCACAGCATCTTGCTTCCAGCTCATTGGGAAGCTAAGAAACAACTCGCTCTGCACAGTGCTCTTACAGACTACCGGGAACATCTCTTCCAAAGTCCTGTTAAACGCAGTTTCTTTGCAGGCCTGATCTGGCTGAAGTAGGACTTCTGCTCTGGGTGTGCTACATTGCCCTAGAGCTGAAAGGCACAACGTGCAGTCTTCTTTCCAAACGGCGAGTTGGGCCCCAAAGCATCCTGCTTCCAACTCTTTGGGAAGCTAAGAAAGAACTCGCTCTGCACAGTGCTCTTACAGCCTACCGGGAACATCTCTTCCAAAGGCCTGTGAAACGCAGTTTCTTTGCAGGCCTGATCTGGCTGAAGTAGGACTTCTGCTCTGGGTGTGCTACATTGCCCTAGAGCTGAAAGGCACAACGTGCAGGCTTCTTTCCAAAGGGCGAGTTGGGCCCCACAGCATCTTGCTTCCAGCTCTTTGGGAGGCTAAGAAACAACTCGCTCTGCACAGTGCTCTTACAGCCTAGCGGGAGCATCTCTTCCAAAGGCCTGTGAAACGCAGTTTCTTTGCCGGCCTGATCTGGCTGAAGTAGGACTTCTGCTCTGGGTGTGCTACATTGCCCTACAGCTGAAAGGCACAACGTGCAGGCTTCTTTCCAAAGGGCGATTTGGGCCCCAAAGCATCTTGCTTCCAGCTCCTTTGGAAGCTAAGAAACAACTCGCTCTGCACTCCTCTCTTACAGCCATCCGGCAACATCTCCTGCAAATGCCTTTGGAACGCAGTTTCTTTGCAGGCCTGATCTGGCAGAAGTAGAACTTCTGCTCTTGGTGTGCTACATTGCCCTAGAGCTGAAAGGCACAACGTGCTGGCTTCTTTCCAAAGGGCGAGTTGGGCCCCACAGCATCTTGCTTCCAGCTCTTTGGGAAGCTAAGAAACAACTCGCTCTGCACAGTGCTCTTACAGCCTACCGGGAACATCTCTTCCAAAGGCCTGTGAAACGCAGTTTCTTTGCAGGCCTGATCTGGCTGAAGTAGGACTTCTGCTCTGGGTGTGCTACATTGCCCTAGAGCTGAAAGGCACAACGTGCAGGCTTCTTTCCAAAGGGCGAGTTGGGCCCCACAGCATCTTGCTTCCAGCTCTTTGGGAAGCTAAGAAACAACTCGCTCTGCACAGTGCTCATACAGCCTACTGGGAACATCTCTTCCAAAGGCCTGTGTAACGCAGTTTCTATGCAGGCCTGATCTGGCTGAAGTAGGACTTCTGCTCTGGGTGTGCTACATTTCCCTAGAGCTGAAAGGCACAACGTGCAGGCTTCTTTCCAAAGGGCGAGTTGGGCCCCACAGCATCTTGCTTCCAGCTCTTTGGGAAGCTAAGAAACAACTCGCTCTGCACAGTGCCCTTACAGCCTACCGGGAACATCTCTTCCAAAGGCCTGTGAAACGCAGTTTCTTTGCAGGCCTGATCTTGCTGAAGTAGAACTTCTGCTCTCGGTGTGCTACATTGCCCTAGAGCTGAAAGGCACAACGTGGAGGCTTCTTTCCAAAGGGCGAGTTGGGCCCCACAGCATCTTGCTTCCAGCTCTTTGGGAAGCTAAGAAACAACTCGCTCTGCACAGTGCTCTTACAGACTACCGGGAACATCTCTTCCAAAGGCCTGTGAAACGCAGTTTCTTTGCAGGCCTGATCTGGCTGAAGTAGGACTTCTGCTCTGGGTGTGCTACATTGCCCTAGAGCTGAAAGGCACAACGTGCAGGCTTCTTTCCAAAGGGCGAGTTGGGCCCCACAGCATCTTGCTTCCAGCTCTTTGGGAAGCTAAGAAACAACTCGCTCTGCACAGTGCTCTTACAGACTACCGGGAACATCTCTTCCAAAGTCCTGTTAAACGCAGTTTCTTTCCAGGCCTGATCTGGCTGAAGTAGGACTTCTGCTCTGGGTGTGCTACATTGCCCTAGAGCTGAAAGGCACAACGTGCAGGCTTCTTTCCAAAGGGCGAGTTGGGCCCCACAGCATCTTGCTTCCAGCTCTTTGGGAAGCTAAGAAACAACTCGCTCTGCCTAGTGCTCTTACAGCCTAACGGGAACATCTCTTCCAAAGGCCTGCGAAACGCAGTTTCTTTGCAGGCCCGATCTGGCTGAAGTAGGACTTCTGCTCTGGGTGTGCTACATTGCCCTAGAGCTGAAAGGCACAACGTACAGGCTTCTTTCCAAAGGGCGAGTTGGGCCCCACACATCTTGCTTCAAGCTCTTTGGGAAGCTAAGAAACAACTCGCTCTGCACAGTGCTCTTGCAGCCTAACGGGAACATCTCTTCCAAAGGCCTGTGAAACGCAGTTTCTTTGCAGGCCTGATCTGGCTGAAGTAGGACTTCTGCTCTGGGTGTGCTGCATTGCCCTAGAGCTGAAAGGCACAACGTGCAGGCTTCTTTCCAAAGGGCGAGTTGGGCCCCACAGCATCTTGCTTCCAGCTCTTTGGGAAGCTAAGAAACAACTCGCTCTGCACAGTGCTCTTACAGCCTACCGGGAACATCTCTTCCAAAGGCCTGTGAAACGCAGTTTCTTTGCAGGCCCGATCTGGCTGAAGTAGAACTTCTGCTCTGCGTGTGCTACATTGCCCGAGTGCTGAAAGGCACACCGTGCAGTCTTCTTTCCAAAGTGCGAGTTGGGCCCCAAAGCATTTTGCTTCCAGCTCTTTGGGAAGCTAAGAAACAACTCGCACTGCTCAGTGCTCATACAGCCTACCGGGAACATACCATAGAAAGGCTTTTGATACGCAGTTTCTTTGCAGTCCTGATCTGGCTCAAGTAGAACTTCTGCTATGGGTGTGCTACATTGCCCGAGACCTGAAAGGCACAACGTGCAGTCTTCTTTGCAAACGGCGAGTTGGGCCCCAAAGCATCCTGCTTCCAGCTCTTTGGGAAGCTAAGAAACAACTCGCTCTGCACTCCTCTCTTACAGCCTACCGGGAACATCTCCTGAAAATGCCTGTGAAATGCAGTTTCCTTGCAGGTCTGATCTGGCTGAAGTAGAACTTCTGCTCTGGGTGTGCTACATTGCCCTAGAGCTGAAAGGCACAACGTGCAGTCTTGCTTCCAAAGGGCGAGTTGGGCCCCAAAGCATCTTGCTTCCAGGTCATTGGGAAGCTAAGAAACAAGTCGCTCTGCACAGTGCTCTTACAGCCTAGCGGGAACATCTCTTCCAAAGGCCTGTGAAACGCAGTTTCTTTGCAGGCCTGATCTGGCTGAAGTAGGACTTCTGCTCTCGTTGTGCTAGTTTGCCCTAGAGCCGAAAGGCACAAGGTGCAGGCTTCTTTGCAAAGGGCGAGTTGGGCCCCACAGCATCTTGCTTCCAGCTCTTTGGGAAGCTAAGAAACAACTCGCTCTGCACAGTGCTCTTGCAGCCTACCGGGAACATCTCTTCCAAAGGCCTGTGAAACGCAGTTTCTTTGCAGGCCTGATCTGGCTGAAGTAGGACTTCTGCTCTGGGTGTGCTACATTGCCCTAGAGCTGAAAGGCACAACGTGCAGGCTTCTTTCCAAAGGGCGAGTTGGGACCCACAGCATCTTGCTTCCAGCTCGTTGGGAAGCTAAGAAACAACTCGCTCTGCACAGTGCTCTTGCAGCCTACCGGGAACATCTCTTCCAAAGGCCTGTGAAACGCAGTTTCTTTGCAGGCCTGATCTGGCAGAGTAGGACTTCTGCTCTGGGTGTGCTACATTGCCCTAGAGCTGAAAGGCACAACGTGCAGGCTTCTTTCCAAAGGGCGAGTTGCGCCCCACAGCATCTTGCTTCCAGCTCTTTGGGAAGCTAAGAAACAAGTCGCTCTGCACTCCTCTCTTACAGCCTACCGGGAACATCTCCTGAAAATGCCTGTGAAATGCAGTTTCCTTGCAGGTCTGATCTGGCTGAAGTAGAACTTCTGCTCTGGGTGTGCTACATTGCCCTAGAGCTGAAAGACACAACGTGCAGTCTTGCTTCCAAAGGGCGAGTTGGGCCCCAAATCATCTTTCTTCCAGCTCGTTGGGAAGCTAAGAAACAACTCGCTCTGCAAAGTGCTCTTACAGCCTACCGGGAACATCTCTTACAAAGGCCTGTGAAGCGCAGTTTCTTTGCAGGCCTGATCTGGCTGAAGTAGAACTTCTGCTCTGGGTGTGCTACATTGCCCTAGAGCTGAAAGGCACAACGTGCAGGCTTCTTTCTAAAGGGCGAGTTGGGCCCCAAAGCATCTTGCTTCCAGCTCCTTTGGAAGCTAAGAAACAACTCGCTCTGCACTCCTCTCTTACAGCCATCCGGCAACATCTCCTGCAAATGCCTTTGGAACGCAGTTTCTTTGCAGGCCTGATCTGGCAGAAGTAGAACTTCTGCTCTGGGTGTGCTACATTGCCCTAGAGCTGAAAGGCACAACGTGCAGGCTTCTTTCCAAAGGGCGAGTTGGGGCCCACAGCATCTTGCTTCCAGCTCTTTCGGAAGCTAAGAAACAACTCGCTCTGCACAGTGCTCTTACAGCCTACCGGGAACATCTCTTCCAAAGGCCTGTGAAACGCAGGTTCTTTGCAGGCCTGATCTGGCTGAGGTAGGACTTCTGCTCTGGGTGTGCTACATTGCCCTAGAGCTGAAAGGCACAACGTGCAGGCTTCTTTCTAAAGGGCGAGTTGGGCCCCACAGCATCTTGCTTCCAGCTCTTTGAGAAGCTAAGAAACAACTTGCTCTGCACAGTGCTCTTACAGCCTACCGGGAACATCTCTTCCAAAGGCCTGTGAAACGCAGTTTCTTTGCAGGCCTGATCTGGCTGAAGTAGGACTTCTGCTCTGCGTGTGCTACATTGCCCTAGAGCTGAAAGGCACAACGTGCAGGCTTCTTTCCAAAGGGCGAGTTGGGCCCCACAGCATCTTGCTTCCAGCTCTTTCGGAAGCTAAGAAACAACTCGCTCTGCACAGTGCTCATACAGCCTACCGGGAACATCTCTTCCAAAGGCCTGTGAAACGCAGTTTCTTTGCAGGCCTGATCTGGCTGAAGTAGGACTTCTGCTCTGGGTGTGCTACATTGCCCTAGAGCTGAAAGGCACAACGTGCAGGCTTCTTTCCAAAGGGCGAGTTGGGCCCCACAGCATCTTGCTTCCAGCTCTTTGGGAAGCTAAGAAACAACTCGCTCTGCACAGTGCTCTTACAGACTACCGGGAACATCTCTTCCAAAGTCCTGTTAAACGCAGTTTCTTTGCAGGCCTGATCTGGCTGAAGTAGGACTTCTGCTCTGGGTGTGCTACATTTCCCTAGAGCTGAAAGGCACAACGTGCAGTCTTCTTTCCAAAGGGCGAGTTGGGCCCCACAGCATCTTGCTTCCAGCTCTTTGGGAAGCTAAGAAACAACTCGCTCTGCACAGTGCTCTTACAGACTACCGGGAACATCTCTTCCAAAGGCCTGTGAAACGCAGTTTCTATGCAGGCCTGATCTGGCTGAAGTACGACTTCTGCTCTGGGTGTGCTACATTGCCCTAGAGCTGAAAGGCACAACGTGCAGGCTTCTTTCCAAAGGGCGAGTTGGGCCCCACAGCATCTTGCTTCCAGCTCTTTGGGAAGCTAAGAAAAAAGTCGCTCTGCACAGTGCTCTTACAGCCTACCGGGAACATCTCTTCCAAAGGCCTGTGAAACGCAGTTTCTTTGTTGGCCTGATTTGGCTGAAGTAGGACTTCTGCTCTCAGTCTGCTACTTTGCCCTAGAGCCGAAAGGCACAACGTGCAGGCTTCTTTGCAAAGGGCGAGTTGGGCCCCACAGCATCTTGCTTCCAGCTCTTTGGGAAGCTAAGAAACAACTCGCTCTGCACTCCTCTCTTACAGCCTACCGGGAACATCTCCTGAAAATGCCTGTGAAATGCAGTTTCCTTGCAGGTCTGATCTGGCTGAAGTAGAACTTCTGCTCTGGGTGTGCTACATTGCCCTAGAGCTGAAAGGCACAACGTGCAGTCTTGCTTCCAAAGGGCGAGTTGGGCCCCAAAGCATCTTGCTTCCAGCTCTTTGGGAAGCTAAGAAACAACTCGCTCTGCAAAGTGCTCTTACAGCCTACAGGGAACAACTCTTACAAACGCCTGTGAAATGCAGTTTCTTTGCAGGCCTGATCTGGCTGAAGTAGAACTTCTGCTCTGGGTGTGCTACATTGCCCTAGAGCTGAAAGGCTCAACGTGCAGTCTTCTTTCCAAAGGGCGAGTTGGGCCCCAAAGCATCTTGCTTCCAGCTCTTTGGGAAGCTAAGAAACAACTCGCTCTGCACAGTGCTCTTACAGCCTACCGGGAACATCTCTTACAAAGGCCTGTGAAACGCAGTTTCTTTGCAGGCCTGATCTGGCTGAAGTAGAACTTCTGCTCTGGGTGTGCTACATTGCCCTAGAGCTGAAAGGCACAACGTGCAGTCTTCTTTCTAAAGGGCGAGTTGGGCCCCAAAGCATCTTGCTTCCAGCTCCTTTGGAAGCTAAGAAACAACTCGCTCTGCACTCCTCTCTTACAGCCATCCGGCAACATCTCCTGCAAATGCCTTTGGAACGCAGTTTCTTTGCAGGCCTGATCTGGCTGAAGTAGAACTTCTGCTCTGCGTGTGCTACATTGCCCGAGTGCTGAAAGGCACACCGTGCAGGCTTCTTTCCAAAGGGTGAGTTGGGCCCCACAGCATCTTGCTTCCAGCTCTTTGGGAAGCTAAGAAACAACTCGCTCTGCACAGTGCTCTTGCAGCCTACCGGGAACATCTCTTCCAAAGGCCTGTGAAAAGCAGTTTCTTTGCAGGCCTGATCTGGCTGAAGTAGAACTTCTGCTCTGGGTGTGCTACATTGCCCTAGAGCTGAAAGGCACAATGTGCCGGCTTCTTTCCAAAGGGCGAGTTGGGCCCCACAGCATCTTGCTTCCAGCTCTTTGGGAAGCTAAGAAACAACTCGTTCTGCACAGTGCTCTTACAGCCTACCGGGAACATCTCTTCCAAAGGCCTGTGAAACGCAGTTTCTTTGCAGGCCTGATCTGGCTGAAGTAGGACTTCTGATCTGGGTGTGCTACATTGCCCTAGAGCTGAAAGGCACAACGTGCAGGCTTCTTTCCAAAGGGCGAGTTGGGCCCCACATCATCTTGCTTCCAGCTCTTTGGGAAGCTAAGAAACAACTCGCTCTGCACAGTGCTCTGACAGCCTACCGGGAACATCTCTTCCAAAGGCCTGTTAAACGCAGTTTCTTTGCAGGCCTGATCTGGCTGAAGTAGGACTTCTGCTCTGGGTGTGCTACATTGCCCTAGAGCTGAAAGGCACAACGTGCAGGCTTCTTTCCAAAGGGCGAGTTGGGCCCCACAGCATCTTGCTTCCAGCTCTTTGGGAAGCTAAGAAACAACTCGCTCTGCACAGTGCTCTTACAGCCTACCGGGAACATCTCTTCCAAAGGCCTGTGAAACGCAGTTTCTTTGCAGGCCTGATCTGGCTGAAGTAGGACTTCTGCTCTGGGTGTGCTACATTGCCCTACAGCTGAAAGGCACAACGTGCAGGCTTCTTTCCAAAGGGCGAGTTGGGCCCCAAAGCATCTTGCTTCCAGCTCCTTTGGAAGCTAAGAAACAACTCGCTCTGCACTCCTCTCTTACAGCCATCCGGCAACATCTCCTGCAAATGCCTTTGGAACGCAGTTTCTTTGCAGGCCTGATCTGGCAGAAGTAGAACTTCTGCTCTGGGTGTGCTACATTGCCCTAGAGCTGAAAGGCACAACGTGCAGGCTTCTTTCCAAAGGGCGAGTTGGGCCCCACAGCATCTTGCTTCCAGCTCTTTCGGAAGCTAAGAAACAACTCGCTCTGCACAGTGCTCTTACAGCCTACCGGGAACATCTCTTCCAAAGGCCTGTGAAACGCAGTTTCTTTGCAGGCCTGATCTGGCTGAGGTAGGACTTCTGCTCTGGGTGTGCTACATTGCCCTAGAGCTGAAAGGCACAACGTGCAGGCTTCTTTCTAAAGGGCGAGTTGGGCCCCACAGCATCTTGCTTCCAGCTCTTTGGGAAGCTAAGAAACAACTTGCTCTGCACAGTGCTCTTACAGCCTACCGGGAACATCTCTTCCAAAGGCCTGTGAAACGCAGTTTCTTTGCAGGCCTGATCTGGCTGAAGTAGGACTTCTGCTCTGCGTGTGCTACATTGCCCTAGAGCTGAAAGGCACAACGTGCAGGCTTCTTTCCAAAGGGCGAGTTGGGCCCCACAGCATCTTGCTTCCAGCTCTTTCGGAAGCTAAGAAACAACTCGCTCTGCACAGTGCTCTTACAGCCTACCGGGAACATCTCTTCCAAAGGCCTGTGAAACGCAGTTTCTTTGCAGGCCTGATCTGGCTGAAGTAGGACTTCTGCTCTGGGTGTGCTACATTGCCCTAGAGCTGAAAGGCACAACGTGCAGGCTTCTTTCCAAAGGGCGAGTTGGGCCCCACAGCATCTTGCTTCCAGCTCTTTGGGAAGCTAAGAAACAACTCGCTCTGCACAGTGCTCTTACAGACTACCGGGAACATCTCTTCCAAAGTCCTGTTAAACGCAGTTTCTTTGCAGGCCTGATCTGGCTGAAGTAGGACTTCTGCTCTGGGTGTGCTACATTTCCCTAGAGCTGAAAGGCACAACGTGCAGTCTTCTTTCCAAAGGGCGAGTTGGGCCCCACAGCATCTTGCTTCCAGCTCTTTGGGAAGCTAAGAAACAACTCGCTCTGCACAGTGCTCTTACAGACTACCGGGAACATCTCTTCCAAAGGCCTGTGAAACGCAGTTTCTTTGCAGGCCTGATCTGGCTGAAGTACGACTTCTGCTCTGGGTGTGCTACATTGCCCTAGAGCTGAAAGGCACAACGTGCAGGCTTCTTTCCAAAGGGCGAGTTGGGCCCCACAGCATCTTGCTTCCAGCTCTTTGGGAAGCTAAGAAAAAAGTCGCTCTGCACAGTGCTCTTACAGCCTACCGGGAACATCTCTTCCAAAGGCCTGTGAAACGCAGTTTCTTTGCTGGCCTGATTTGGCTGAAGTAGGACTTCTGCTCTCAGTCTGCTACTTTGCCCTAGAGCCGAAAGGCACAACGTGCAGGCTTCTTTGCAAAGGGCGAGTTGGGCCCCACAGCATCTTGCTTCCAGCTCTTTGGGAAGCTAAGAAACAACTCGCTCTGCACTCCTCTCTTACAGCCTACCGGGAACATCTCCTGAAAATGCCTGTGAAATGCAGTTTCCTTGCAGGTCTGATCTGGCTGAAGTAGAACTTCTGCTCTGGGTGTGCTACATTGCCCTAGAGCTGAAAGGCACAACGTGCAGTCTTGCTTCCAAAGGGCGAGTTGGGCCCCAAAGCATCTTGCTTCCAGCTCTTTGGGAAGCTAAGAAACAACTCGCTCTGCAAAGTGCTCTTACAGCCTACAGGGAACAACTCTTACAAACGCCTGTGAAATGCAGTTTCTTTGCAGGCCTGATCTGGCTGAAGTAGAACTTCTGCTCTGGGTGTGCTACATTGCCCTAGAGCTGAAAGGCTCAACGTGCAGTCTTCTTTCCAAAGGGCGAGTTGGGCCCCACAGCATCTTGCTTCCAGCTCTTTGGGAAGCTAAGAAACAACTCGCTCTGCACAGTGCTCTTACAGCCTACCGGGAACATCTCTTACAAAGGCCTGTGAAACGCAGTTTCTTTGCAGGCCTGATCTGGCTGAAGTAGAACTTCTGCTCTGGGTGTGCTACATTGCCCTAGAGCTGAAAGGCACAACGTGCAGTCTTCTTTCTAAAGGGCGAGTTGGGCCCCAAAGCATCTTGCTTCCAGCTCCTTTGGAAGCTAAGAAACAACTCGCTCTGCACTCCTCTCTTACAGCCATCCGGCAACATCTCCTGCAAATGCCTTTGGAACGCAGTTTCTTTGCAGGCCTGATCTGGCTGAAGTAGAACTTCTGCTCTGCGTGTGCTACATTGCCCGAGTGCTGAAAGGCACACCGTGCAGGCTTCTTTCCAAAGGGTGAGTTGGGCCCCACAGCATCTTGCTTCCAGCTCTTTGGGAAGCTAAGAAACAACTCGCTCTGCACAGTGCTCTTGCAGCCTACCGGGAACATCTCTTCCAAAGGCCTGTGAAAAGCAGTTTCTTTGCAGGCCTGATCTGGCTGAAGTAGAACTTCTGCTCTGGGTGTGCTACATTGCCCTAGAGCTGAAAGGCACAATGTGCCGGCTTCTTTCCAAAGGGCGAGTTGGGCCCCACAGCATCTTGCTTCCAGCTCTTTGGGAAGCTAAGAAACAACTCGTTCTGCACAGTGCTCTTACAGCCTACCGGGAACATCTCTTCCAAAGGCCTGTGAAACGCAGTTTCTTTGCAGGCCTGATCTGGCTGAAGTAGGACTTCTGCTCTGGGTGTGCTACATTGCCCTAGAGCTGAAAGGCACAACGTGCAGGCTTCTTTCCAAAGGGCGAGTTGGGCCCCACATCATCTTGCTTCCAGCTCTTTGGGAAGCTAAGAAACAACTCGCTCTGCACAGTGCTCTGACAGCCTACCGGGAACATCTCTTCCAAAGGCCTGTTAAACGCAGTTTCTTTGCAGGCCTGATCTGGCTGAAGTAGGACTTCTGCTCTGGGTGTGCTACATTGCCCTAGAGCTGAAAGGCACAACGTGCAGGCTTCTTTCCAAAGGGCGAGTTGGGCCCCACAGCATATTGCTTCCAGCTCTTTGGGAGGCTAAGAAACAACTCGCTCTGCACAGTGCTCTTACAGCCTACCGGGAGCATCTCTTCCAAAGGCCTGTGAAACGCAGTTTCTTTGCTGGCCTGATCTGGCTGAAGTAGGACTTCTGCTCTGGGTGTGCTACATTGCCCTACAGCTGAAAGGCACAACGCGCAGGCTTCTTTCCAAAGGGCAAGTTGGGCCTCACAGCATCTTGCTTCCAGCTCTTTCGGAAGCTAAGAAACAACTCGCTCTGCTCAGTGCTCTTACACCCTAGTGGGAACATCTCTTCCAAAGGCCTGTGAAACGCAGTTTCTTTGCAGGCCTGATCAGGCTGAAGTAGGACTTCTGCTCTGGGTGTGCTACATTCCCATAGAGCTGAAAGGCAGAACGTGCAGGCTTCTTTCCAAAGGGCGAGTTGGGCCCCACAGCATCTTGCTTCTTGCTCTTTGGGAAGCTAAGAAACAACTCGCTCTTCACAGTGCTCTTACAGCCTACAGGGAACATCTCTTCGAAAGGCCTGTGAAACGCATTTTCTTTGCAGGCCTGATCTGGCTGAAGTAGGACTTCTGCTCTGGGTGTGCTACATTGCCCTAGAGCTGAAAGGCACAACGTGCAGGCTTCTTTCCAAAGGGCGAGTTGGGACCCACAGCATCTTGCTTCCAGCTCTTTGGGAAGCTAAGAAACAACTCGCTCTGCACAGTGCTCTTACAGCCTACCGGGAACATCTCTTCCAAAGGCCTGTGAAACGCAGTTTCTTTGCAGGCCTGATCTGGCTGAAGTAGGACTTCTGCTCTGGGTGTGCTACATTGCCCTAGAGCTGAAAGGCACAACGTGCAGGCTTCTTTCCAAAGGGCGAGTGGGCCCCACAGCATCTTGCTTCCAGCTCTTTGGGAAGCTAAGAAACAACTCGCTCTTCACAGTGCTCTTACAGCTTACCGGGAACATCTCTTCCAAAGGCCTGTGAAACGCAGTTTCTTTGCAGGCCTGATCTGGCTGAAGTAGGACTTCTGCTCTGGGTGTGCTACATTTCCCTAGAGCTGAAAGGCACAACGTGCAGGCTTCTTTCCAAAGGGCGAGTTGGGCCCCACAGCATCTTGCTTCCAGCTCTTTGGGAAGCTAAGAAACAACTCGCTCTGCACAGTGCTCTTACAGCCTACCGGGAACATCTCTTCCAAAGGCCTGTGAAACGCAGTTTCTTTGCAGGCCTGATCTGGCTGAAGTAGGACTTCTGCTCTGGGTGTGCTACATTGCCCTAGAGCTGAAAGGCACAACGTGCAGGCTTCTTTCCAAAGGGCGAGTTGGGCCCCACAGCATCTTGCTTCCAGCTCTTTGGGAAGCTAAGAAACAACTCGCTCTGCACAGTGCTCTTACAGCCTACCGGGAACATCTCTTCCAAAGGCCTGTGAAACGCAGTTTCTTTGCAGGCCTGATCTGGCTGAAGTAGGACTTCTGCTCTGGGTGTGCTACATTGCCCTAGAGCTGAAAGGCACAACGTGCAGGCTTCTTTCCAAAGGGCGAGTTGGGCCCCACAGCATCTTGCTTCCAGCTCTTTGGGAAGCTAAGAAACAACTCGCTCTGCACAGTGCTCTTACAGACTACCGGGAACATCTCTTCCAAAGTCCTGTGAAACGCAGTTTCTTTGCAGGCCTGATCTGGCTGAAGTAGGACTTCTGCTCTGGGTGTGCTACATTGCCCTAGAGCTGAAAGGCACAACGTGCAGGCTTCTTTCCAAAGGGCGAGTTGGGCCCCACACATCTTGCTTCCAGCTCTTTGGGAAGCTAAGAAACAACTCGCTCTGCACAGTGCTCTTGCAGCCTACCGGGAACATCTCTTCCAAAGGCCTGTGAAACGCAGTTTCTTTGCAGGCCTGATCTGGCTGAAGTAGGACTTCTGCTCTGGGTGTGCTACATTGCCCTAGAGCTGAAAGGCACAACGTGCAGGCTTCTTTCCAAAGGGCGAGTTGGGCCCCACAGCATCTTGCTTCCAGCTCTTTGGGAAGCTAAGAAACAACTCGCTCTGCACAGTGCTCTGACAGCCTACCGGGAACATCTCTTCCAAAGGCCTTTGAAACGCAGTTTCTTTGCAGGCCTGATCTGGCTGAAGTAGAACTTCTGCTCTGGGTGTGCTACATTGCCCGAGTGCTGAAAGGCACACCGTGCAGTCTTCTTTCCAAAGTGCGAGTTGGGCCCCAAAGCATTTTGCTTCCAGCTCTTTGGGAAGCTAAGTAACAACTCGCACTGCTCAGTGCTCTTACAGCCTACCGGGAACATATCATAGAGAGGCCTTTGATAAGCAGTTTCTTTGCAGTCCTGATCTGGCTCAAGTAGAACTTCTGCTCTGGGTGTGCTACATTGCCCGAGACCTGAAAGGCACAACGTGCAGTCTTCTTTCCAAAGGGCGAGTTGGGCCCCACAGCATCTTGCTTCCAGCTCTTTGGGAAGCTAAGAAAGAACTCGCTCTGCACAGTGCTCTTACAGCCTACCGGGAACATCTCTTACAAAGGCCTGTGAAACGCAGTTTCTTTGCAGGCCTGATCTGGCTGAAGTAGGACTTCTGCTCAGGGTGTGCTACGTTGCCCGAGAGCTGAAAGGCACAACGTGCAGTCTTGTTTCCAAAGGGCGAGTTGGGCCCCACAGCATCTTGCTTCCAGCTCTATGGGAAGCTAAGAAACAACTCGCTCTGCACTGTGCTCTTACAGCCTACAGGGAACATCTCTTCCAAAGGCCTGTGAAACGCAGTTTCTTTGCAGGCCTGATCTGGCTGAAGTAGAACTTCTGCTCTGGGTGTGCTACATTGCCCTAGAGCTGAAAGGCACAACGTGCAGTCTTCTTTCGAAAGGGCGAGTTGGGCCCCAAAGCATCTTGCTTCCAGCTCTTTGGGAAGCTAAGAAACAACTCGCTCTGCACAGTGCTCTTACAGCCTACTGGGAACATCTCTTCCAAAGGCCTGTGAAACGCAGTTTCTTTGCAGGCCTGATCTGGCTGAAGTAGGACTTCTGCTCTGGGTGTGCTACATTGCCCTAGAGCTGAAAGGCACAACGTGCAGGCTTCTTTCCAAAGGGCGAGTTGGGCCCCACAGCATCTTGCTTCCAGCTCTTTGGGAAGCTAAGAAACAACTCGCTCTGCACAGTGCTCTGACAGCCTACCGGGAACATCTCTTCCAAAGGCCTGTTAAACGCAGTTTCTTTGCAGGCCTGATCTGGCTGAAGTAGGACTTCTGCTCTGGGTGTGCTACATTGCCCTAGAGCTGAAAGGCACAACGTGCAGGCTTCTTTCCAAAGGGCGAGTTGGGCCCCACAGCATCTTGCTTCCAGCTCTTTGGGAAGCTAAGAAACAACTCGCTCTGCCTAGTGCTCTTACAGCCTAACGGGAACATCTCTTCCAAAGGCCTGCGAAACGCAGTTTCTTTGCAGGCCAGATCTGGCTGAAGTAGGACTTCTGCTCTGGGTGTGCTACATTGCCCTAGAGCTGAAAGGCAGAACGTGCAGGCTTCTTTCCAAAGGGCGAGTTGGGCCCTACAGGATCTTGCTTCCAGCTCTTTGGGAAGCTAAGAAACAACTCGCTCTGCACAGTGCTCTTGCAGCCTACCGGGAACATCTCTTCCAACGGCCTGTGAAACGCAGTTTCTTTGCAGGCCTGATCTGGCTGAAGTAGGACTTCTGCTCTGGGTGTGCTACATTGCCCTAGAGCTGAAAGGCACAACGTGCAGGCTTCTTTCCAAAGGGCGAGTTGGGCCCCACAGCATCTTGCTTCCAGCTCTTTGGGAAGCTAAGAAACAACTCGCTCTGCACAGTGCTCTTACAGCCTACCGGGAACATCTCTTCCAAAGGCCTGTGAAACGCAGTTTCTTTGCAGGCCTGATCTGGCTGAAGTAGGACTTCTGCTCTGGGTGTGCTACATTGCCCTAGAGCTGAAAGGCACAACGTGCAGGCTTCTTTCCAAAGGGCGAGTTGGGCCCCACAGCATCTTGCTTCCAGCTCTTTGGGAAGCTAAGAAACAACTCGCTCTGCACAGTGCTCTTGCAGCCTACTGGGAACATCCCTTCCAAAGGCCTGTGAAACGCAGTTTCTTTGCAGGCCTGATCTGGCAGAAGTAGGACTTCTGCTCTGGGTGTGCTACATTGCCCGAGAGCTGAAAGGCACAACGTGCAGTCTTCTTTCCAAAGGGCGAGTTGGGCCCCACAGCATCTTGCTTCCAGCTCTTTGGGAAGCTAAGAAACAACTCGCTCTGCACAGTGCTCTTACAGCCTACCGGGAACATCTCTTCCAAAGGCCTGTGAAACGCAGTTTCTTTGCAGGCCTGATCAGGCTGAAGTAGGACTTCTGCTCTGGGTGTGCTACATTGCCCGAGACCTGAAAGGCACAACGTGAAGTCTTCTTTACAAAGGGCGAGTTGGGCCCCACAGCATCTTGCTTCCAGCTCTTTGGGAAGCTAAGAAAGAACTCGCTCTGCACAGTGCTCTTACAGCCTACCGGGAACATCTCTTACAAAGGCCTGTGAAACGCAGTTTCTTTGCAGGCCTGATCTGGCTGAAGTAGAACTTCTGCTCAGCGTGTGCTACGTTGCCCGAGAGCTGAAAGGCACAACGTGCAGTCTTGTTTCCAAAGGGCGAGTTGGGCCCCACAGCATCTTGCTTCCAGCTCTTTCGGAAGCTAAGAAACAACTCGCTCTGCACAGTGCTCTTACAGCCTACCGCTATCATCTCTTACAAAGGCCTGTGAAACGCAGTTTCTTTGCAGGCCTGATCTGGCTGAAGTAGAACTTCTGCTCTGGGTGTGCTACATTGCCCTAGAGCTGAAAGGCACAACGTGCAGGCTTCTTTCCAAAGGGCGAGTTGGGCCCCAAAGCATCTTGCTTCCAGCTCTTTGGGAAAATAAGAAATAACTCGCTCTGCATAGTGCTCTTACAGCCTACCGGGAACATCTCTTACAAAGGCCAGTGAAACGCACTTTCTTTGCAGGCCTGATCTGGCTGAAGTAGAACTTCTGCTCTGGGTGTGCTACATTGCCCGAGAGCTGAAAGGCACAACGTGCAGTCGTCTTTCGAAAGGGCGAGTTTGGCCCCAAAGCATCTTGCTTCCAGCTCTTTGGGAAGCTTAGAAACAACTCGCTCTGCACAGTGCTCTTACAGCCAACCGGGAACATCTCTTCCAAAGGCCTGTGAAACGCAGTTTCTATGCAGGCCTGATCTGGCTGAAGTAGGACTTCTGCTCTGGGTGTGCTACATTGCCCTACAGCTGAAAGGCACAACGTGCAGTCTTCTTTCCAAAGGGCGAGTTGGGCCCCACAGCATCTTGCTTCCAGCTCTTTGGGAAGCTAAGAAACAACTCGCTCTGCACAGTGCTCTTACAGCCTACCGGGAACATCTCTTCCAAAGGCCTGTGAAACGCAGTTTCTTTGCCGGCCTGATCTGGCTGAGTAGGACTTCTGCTCTGGGTGTGCTACATTGCACTATAGCTGAAAGGCACAACGCGCAGGCTTCTTTCCAAGGGCAAGTTGGGCCTCACAGCATCTTGCTTCCAGCTCTTTGGGAAGCTAAGAAACAACTCGCTCTGCTCAGTGCTCTTACACCCTAGTGAGAACATCTCTTCCAAAGGCCTGTGAAACGCAGTTTCTTTGCAGGCCTGATCTGGCTGAAGTAGGACTTCTGCTCTGGGTGTGCTACATTGCCCTAGAGCTGAAAGGCACAACGTGCAGTCTTCTTTCCAAAGGGCAAGTTGGGCCCTACAGCATCTTGCTTCCAGCTCTTTGGGAAGGTAAGAAACAACTCGCACTGCTCAGTGCTCATACAGCCTATCGGGAACATACCATAGAAAGGCTTTTGACACGCAGTTTCTTTGCAGTCCTGATCTGGCTCAAGTAGAACTTCTGCTATGGGTGTGCTACATTGCCCGAGAGCTGAAAGGCACAACGTGCAGTCTTCTTTCCAAAGGGCGAGTTGGGCCCCAAAGCATCTTGCTTCCACCTCTTTGGGAATCTAAGAAACAACTCGCTCTGCACAGTGCTCTTACAGACTACCGGGAACATCTCTTCCAAAGTCCTGTTAAACGCAGTTTCTTTGCAGGCCTGATCTGGCTGAAGTAGGACTTCTGCTCTGGGTGTGCTACATTGCCCTAGAGCTGAAAGGCACAACGTGCAGGCTTCTTTCCAAAGGGCGAGTTGGGCCCCACAGCATCTTGCTTCCAGCTCTTTGGGAAGCTAAGAAACAACTCGCTCTGCCTAGTGCTCTTACAGCCTAACGGGAACATCTCTTCCAAAGGCCTGCGAAACGCAGTTTCTTTGCAGGCCAGATCTGGCTGAAGTAGGACTTCTGCTCTGGGTGTGCTACATTGCCCTAGAGCTGAAAGGCAGAACGTGCAGGCTTCTTTCCAAAGGGCGAGTTGGGCCCTACAGGATCTTGCTTCCAGCTCTTTGGGAAGCTAAGAAACAACTCGCTCTGCACAGTGCTCTTGCAGCCTACCGGGAACATCTCTTCTAAAGGCCTGTGAAACCCAGTTTCTTTGCAGGCCTGATCTGGCTGAAGTAGGACTTCTGCTCTGGGTGTGCTACATTGCCCTAGAGCTGAAAGGCACAACGTGCAGGCTTCTTTCCAAAGGGCGAGTTGGGCCCCACAGCATCTTGCTTCCAGCTCTTTGGGAAGCTAAGAAACAACTCGCTCTGCACAGTGCTCTTACAGCCTACCGGGAACATCTCTTCCAAAGGCCTGTGAAACGCAGTTTCTTTGCAGGCCTGATCTGGCTGAAGTAGGACTTCTGCTCTGGGTGTGCTACATTGCCCTAGAGCTGAAAGGCACAACGTGCAGGCTTCTTTCCAAAGGGCGAGTTGGGCCCCACAGCATCTTGCTTCCAGCTCTTTGAGAAGCTAAGAAACAACTCGCTCTGCACAGTGCTCTTGCAGCCTACTGGGAACATCCTTTCCAAAGGCCTGTGAAACGCAGTTTCTTTGCAGGCCTGATCTGGCAGAGTAGGACTTCTGCTCTGGGTGTGCTACATTGCCCGAGAGCTGAAAGGCACAACGTGCAGTCTTCTTTCCAAAGGGCGAGTTGGGCCCCAAAGCATCTTGCTTCCAGCTCTTTGGGAAGCTAAGAAACAACTCGCTCTGCACAGTGCTCTTACAGCCTACCGGGAACATCTCTTCCAAAGGCCTGTGAAACGCAGTTTCTTTGCAGGCCTGATCTGGCTGAAGTAGGACTTCTGCTCTGGGTGTGCTACATTGCCCGAGACCTGAAAGGCACAACGTGAAGTCTTCTTTCCAAAGGGCGAGTTGGGCCCCAAAGCATCCTGCTTCCAGCTCTTTGGGAAGCTAAGGAAGAACTCGCTCTGCACAGTGCTCTTACAGCCTACCGGGAACATCTCTTACAAAGGCCTGTGAAACGCAGTTTCTTTGCAGGCCTGATCTGGCTGAAGTAGAACTTCTGCTCAGCGTGTGCTACGTTGCCTGAGAGCTGAAAGGCACAACGTGCAGTCTTGTTTCCAAAGGGCGAGTTGGGCCCCAAAGCATCTTGCTTCCAGCTCTTTCGGAAGCTAAGAAACAACTCGCTCTGCACAGTGCTCTTACAGCCTACCGCTATCATCTCTTACAAAGGCCTGTGAAACGCAGTTTCTTTGCAGGCCTGATCTGGCTGAAGTAGAACTTCTGCTCTGGGTGTGCTACATTGCCCTAGAGCTGAAAGGCACAACGTGCAGGCTTCTTTCCAAAGGGCGAGTTGGGCCCCAAAGCATCTTGCTTCCAGCTCTTTGGGAAAATAAGAAATAACTCGCTCTGCATAGTGCTCTTACAGCCTACCGGGGACATCTCTTACAAAGGCCAGTGAAACGCACTTTCTTTGCAGGCCTGATCTGGCTGAAGTAGAACTTCTGCTCTGCGTGTGCTACATTGCCCGAGAGCTGAAAGGCACAACGTGCAGTCGTCTTTCGAAAGGGCGAGTTTGGCCCCAAAGCATCTTGCTTCCAGCTCTTTGGGAAGCTTAGAAACAACTCGCTCTGCACAGTGCTCTTACAGCCAACCGGGAACATCTCTTCCAAAGGCCTGTGAAACGCAGTTTCTATGCAGGCCTGATCTGGCTGAAGTAGGACTTCTGCTCTGGGTGTGCTACATTGCCCTACAGCTGAAAGGCACAACGTGCAGTCTTCTTTCCAAAGGGCGAGTTGGGCCCCACAGCATCTTGCTTCCAGCTCTTTGGGAAGCTAAGAAACAACTCGCTCTGCACAGTGCTCTTACAGCCTACCGGGAACATCTCTTCCAAAGGCCTGTGAAACGCAGTTTCTTTGCCGGCCTGATCTGGCTGAGTAGGACTTCTGCTCTGGGTGTGCTACATTGCACTATAGCTGAAAGGCACAACGCGCAGGCTTCTTTCCAAGGGCAAGTTGGGCCTCACAGCATCTTGCTTCCAGCTCTTTGGGAAGCTAAGAAACAACTCGCTCTGCTCAGTGCTCTTACACCCTAGTGAGAACATCTCTTCCAAAGGCCTGTGAAACGCAGTTTCTTTGCAGGCCTGATCTGGCTGAAGTAGGACTTCTGCTCTGGGTGTGCTACATTGCCCTAGAGCTGAAAGGCACAACGTGCAGTCTTCTTTCCAAAGGGCAAGTTGGGCCCTACAGCATCTTGCTTCCAGCTCTTTGGGAAGGTAAGAAACAACTCGCACTGCTCAGTGCTCATACAGCCTATCGGGAACATACCATAGAAAGGCTTTTGACACGCAGTTTCTTTGCAGTCCTGATCTGGCTCAAATAGAACTTCTGCTATGGGTGTGCTACATTGCCCGAGAGCTGAAAGGCACAACGTGCAGTCTTCTTTCCAAAGGGCGAGTTGGGCCCCAAAGCATCTTGCTTCCACCTCTTTGGGAATCTAAGAAACAACTCGCTCTGCACAGTGCTCTTACAGACTACCGGGAACATCTCTTCCAAAGTCCTGTTAAACGCAGTTTCTTTGCAGGCCTGATCTGGCTGAAGTAGGACTTCTGCTCTGGGTGTGCTACATTGCCCTAGAGCTGAAAAGCACAACGTGCAGGCTTCTTTCCAAAGGGCGAGTTGGGCCCCACAGCATCTTGCTTCCAGCTCTTTGGGAAGCTAAGAAGCAACTCGCTCTGCACCATGCTCTTGCAGCATACCGGGAACATCTCTTCCAAAGGCCTGTGAAACGCAGTTTCTTTGCAGGCCTGATCTGGCTGAAGTAGAACTTCTGCACTGCGTGTGCTACATTGCCCGAGTGCTGAAAGGCACACCGTGCAGTCTTCTTTCCAAAGTGCGAGTTGGGCCCCAAAGCATTTTGCTTCCATCTCTTTGGGAAGCTAAGAAACAACTCGCTCTGCACAGTGCTCTTACAGCCTACCGGGAACATCTCTTACAAAGGCCTGTGAAACGCAGTTTCTTTGCAGGCCTGATCTGCCTGAAGTAGAACTTCTGCTCTGCGTGTGCTACATTGCCCGAGACCTGAAAGGCACAACGTGAAGTCTTCTTTCCAAAGGGCGAGTTGGGCCCCAAAGCATCCTGCTTCCAGCTCTTTGGGAAGCTAAGAAGGAACTCGCTCTGCACAGTGCTCTTACAGCCTACCGGGAACATCTCTTACAAAGGCCTGTGAAACGCCGTTTCTTTGCAGGCCTGATCTGGCGGAAGTAGAACTTCTGCTCAGCGTGTGCTACGTTGCCTGAGAGCTGAAAGGCACAACATGCAGTCTTGTTTCCAAAGGGCGAGTTGGGCCCCAAAGCATCTTGCTTCCAGCTCTTTCGGAAGCTAAGAAACAACACGCTCTGCACAGTGCTCTTACAGCCTACCGCTATCATCTCTTACAAAGGCCTGTGAAACGCAGTTTCTTTGCAGGCCTGATCTTGCTGAAGTAGAACTTCTGCTCTGGGTGTGCTACATTGCCCTAGAGCTGAAAGGCACAACGTTCAGTCTTCTTTCCAAAGGGCGAGTTGGGCCCCAAAGCATCTTGCTTCCAGCTCTTTGGGAAAATAAGAAACAACTCGCTCTGCATAGTGCTCTTACAGCCTACCGGGAACATCTCTTACAAAGGCCAGTGAAACGCACTTTCTTTGCAGGCCTGATCTGCCTGAAGTAGAACTTCTGCTCTGCGTGTGCTACATTGCCCGAGAGCTGAAAGGCACAACGTGCAGTCGTCTTTCGAAAGGGCGAGTTTGTCCCCAAAGCATCTTGCTTCCAGCTCTTTGGGAAGCTTAGAAACAACTCGCTCTGCACAGTGCTCTTACAGCCAACCGGGAACATCTCTTCCAAAGGCCTGTGAAACGCAGTTTCTATGCAGGCCTGATCTGGCTGAAGTAGGACTTCTGCTCTGGGTGTGCTACATTGCCCTACAGCTGAAAGGCCCAACGCGCAGGCTTCTTTCCAAAGGGCAAGTTGGGCCTCACAGCATCTTGCTTCCAGCTCTTTGGGAAGCTAAGAAACAACTCGCTCTGCTCAGTGCTCTTACACCCTAGTGGGAACATCTCTTCCAAAGGCCTGTGAAACGCAGTTTCTTTGCAGGCCTGATCTGGCTGAAGTAGGACTTCTGCTCTGGGTGTGCTACATTGCCCTAGAGCTGAAAGGCACAACGTGCAGTCTTCTTTCCAAAGGGCAAGTTGGGCCCTACAGCATCTTGCTTCCAGCTCTTTGGGAAGGTAAGAAACAACTCGCACTGCTCAGTGCTCATACAGCCTATCGGGAACATACCATAGAAAGGCTTTTGACACGCAGTTTCTTTGCAGTCCTGATCTGGCTCAAATAGAACTTCTGCTATGGGTGTGCTACATTGCCCGAGAGCTGAAAGGCACAACGTGCAGTCTTCTTTCCAAAGGGCGAGTTGGGCCCCAAAGCATCTTGCTTCCACCTCTTTGGGAATCTAAGAAACAACTCGCTCTGCACAGTGCTCTTACAGCCTACCGGGAACATCTCTTACAAAGGCCTGTGAAACGCAGTTTCTTTGCAGGCCTGATCTGCCTGAAGTAGAACTTCTGCTCTGCGTGTGCTACATTGCCCGAGACCTGAAAGGCACAACGTGAAGTCTTCTTTCCAAAGGGCGAGTTGGGCCCCAAAGCATCCTGCTTCCAGCTCTTTGGGAAGCTAAGGAAGAACTCGCTCTGCACAGTGCTCTTACAGCCTACCGGGAACATCTCTTACAAAGGCCTGTGAAACGCAGTTTCTTTGCAGGCCTGATCTGGCTGAAGTAGAACTTCTGCTCAGCGTGTGCTACGTTGCCTGAGAGCTGAAAGGCACAACGTGCAGTCTTGTTTCCAAAGGGCGAGTTGGGCCCCAAAGCATCTTGCTTCCAGGTCTTTCGGAAGCTAAGAAACAACTCGCTCTGCACAGTGCTCTTACAGCCTACCGCTATCATCTCTTACAAAGGCCTGTGAAACGCAGTTTCTTTGCAGGCCTGATCTGGCTGAAGTAGAACTTCTGCTCTGGGTGTGCTACATTGCCCTAGAGCTGAAAGGCACAACGTGCAGGCTTCTTTCCAAAGGGCGAGTTGGGCCCCAAAGCATCTTGCTTCCAGCTCTTTGGGAAAATAAGAAATAACTCGCTCTGCATAGTGCTCTTACAGCCTACCGGGAACATCTCTTACAAAGGCCAGTGAAACGCACTTTCTTTGCAGGCCTGATCTGGCTGAAGTAGAACTTCTGCTCTGCGTGTGCTACATTGCCCGAGAGCTGAAAGGCACAACGTGCAGTCGTCTTTCGAAAGGGCGAGTTTGGCCCCAAAGCATCTTGCTTCCAGCTCTTTGGGAAGCTTAGAAACAACTCGCTCTGCACAGTGCTCTTACAGCCAACCGGGAACATCTCTTCCAAAGGCCTGTGAAACGCAGTTTCTATGCAGGCCTGATCTGGCTGAAGTAGGACTTCTGCTCTGGGTGTGCTACATTGCCCTACAGCTGAAAGGCACAACGTGCAGTCTTCTTTCCAAAGGACGAGTTGGGCCCCACTGCATCTTGCTTCCAGCTCTTTGGGAAGCTAAGAAACAACTCGCTCTGCACAGTGCTCTTACAGCCTAACGGGAACATCTCTTCCAAAGGCCTGTGAAACGCAGTTTCTTTGCCGGCCTGATCTGGCTGAGTAGGACTTCTGCTCTGGGTGTGCTACATTGCCCTATAGCTGAAAGGCACAACGCGCAGGCTTCTTTCCAAGGGCAAGTTGGGCCTCACAGCATCTTGCTTCCTTCTCTTTGGGAAGCTAAGAAACAACTCGCTCTGCTCAGTGCTCTTACACCCTAGTGAGAACATCTCTTCCAAAGGCCTGTGAAACGCAGTTTCTTTGCAGGCCTGATCTGGCTGAAGTAGGACTTCTGCTCTGGGTGTGCTACATTGCCCTAGAGCTGAAAGGCACAACGTGCAGTCTTCTTTCCAAAGGGCAAGTTGGGCCCTACAGCATCTTGCTTCCAGCTCTTTGGGAAGGTAAGAAACAACTCGCACTGCTCAGTGCTCATACAGCCTATCGGGAACATACCATAGAAAGGCTTTTGACACGCAGTTTCTTTGCAGTCCTGATCTGGCTCAAATAGAACTTCTGCTATGGGTGTGCTACATTGCCCGAGAGCTGAAAGGCACAACGTGCAGTCTTCTTTCCAAAGGGCGAGTTGGGCCCCAAAGCATCTTGCTTCCACCTCTTTGGGAATCTAAGAAACAACTCGCTCTGCACAGTGCTCTTACAGCCTACCGGGAACATCTCTTACAAAGGCCTGTGAAACGCAGTTTCTTTGCAGGCCTGATCTGCCTGAAGTAGAACTTCTGCTCTGCGTGTGCTACATTGCCCGAGACCTGAAAGGCACAACGTGAAGTCTTCTTTCCAAAGGGCGAGTTGGGCCCCAAAGCATCCTGCTTCCAGCTCTTTGGGAAGCTAAGGAAGAACTCGCTCTGCACAGTGCTCTTACAGCCTACCGGGAACATCTCTTACAAAGGCCTGTGAAACGCAGTTTCTTTGCAGGCCTGATCTGGCTGAAGTAGAACTTCTGCTCAGCGTGTGCTACGTTGCCTGAGAGCTGAAAGGCACAACGTGCAGTCTTGTTTCCAAAGGGCGAGTTGGGCCCCAAAGCATCTTGCTTCCAGCTCTTTGGGAAGCTAAGAAACAACTCGCTCTGCACCGTGCTCTTGCAGCCTACCGGGAACATCTCTTACAAAGGCCTGTGAAACGCAGTTTCTTTGCAGGCCTGATCTGGCTGAAGTAGAACTTCTGCTCTGCGTGTGCTACATTGCCCGAGTGCTGAAAGGCACACCGTGCAGTCTTCTTTCCAAAGTGCGAGTTGGGCCCCACAGCATTTTGCTTCCAGCTCTTTGGGAAGCTAAGAAACAACTCGCACTGCTCAGGGCTCATACAGCCTACCGGGAACATACCATAGAAAGGCTTTTGACACGCAGTTTCTTTGCAGTCCTGATCTGGCTCAAGTAGAACTTCTGCTATGGGTGTGCTACATTGCCCGAGAGCTGAAAGGCACAACGTGCAGTCTTCTTTCCAAAGGGCGAGTTGGGCCCCAAAGCATCTTGCTTCCACCTCTTTGGGAAGCTAAGAAACAACTCGCTATGCACAGTGCTCTTACAGCCTACCGGGAACATCTCTTCCAAAGGCCTGTGAAACGCAGTTTCTTTGCAGGCCTGATCTGCCTGAAGTAGAACTTCTGCTCTGCCTGTGCTACATTGCCCGAGACCTGAAAGGCACAACGTGCAGTCTTCTTTCCAAACGGCGAGTTGGGCCCCAAAGCATACTGCTTCCAGCTCTTTGGGAAGCTAAGAAACAACTCGCTCTGCACAGTGCTCTTACAGACTACCGGGAACATCTCTTCCAAAGTCCTGTTAAACGCAGTTTCTTTGCAGGCCAGATATGGCTGAAGTAGGACTTCTGCTCTGGGTGTGCTACATTGCCCTAGAGCTGAAAGGCACAACGTGCAGGCTTCTTTCCAAAGGGCGAGTTGGGCCCCACAGCATCTTGCTTCCAGCTCATTGGGAAGCTAAGAAAAAAGTCGCTCTGCACAGTGCTCTTACAGCCTACCGGGAACATATCTTCCAAAGGCCTGTGAAACGCAGTTTCTTTGCAGGCCTGATCTGGCTGAAGTAGGACTTCTGCTCTCAGTGTGCTACTTTGCCCTAGAGCCGAAAGGCACAACGTGCAGGCTTCTTTGCAAAGGGCGAGTTGGGCCCCACAGCATCTTGCTTCCAGCTCTTTGGGAAGCTAAGAAACAACTCGCTCTGCACAGTGCTCTTACAGCCTAACGGGAACATCTCTTCCAAATGCCTGTGAAACGCAGTTTCTTTGCAGGCCTTATCTGGCTGAAGTAGGACTTCTGCTCTGGGTGTGCTACTTTGCCCTAGAGCTGAAAGGCACATCGTGCAGGCTTCTTTCCAAAGGGCGAGTTGGGCCCCACAGCATCTTGCTTCCAGCTCATTGGGAAGCTAAGAAAAAAGTCGCTCTGCACAGTGCTCTTACAGCCTACCGGGAACATCTCTTCCAAAGGCCTGTGAAACGCAGTTTCTTTGCAGGCCTGATCTGGCTGAAGTAGGACTTCTGCTCTGCGTGTGCTACATTGCCCGAGACCTGAAAGGCACAACGTGAAGTCTTCTTTCCAAAGGGCGAGTTGGGCCCCAAAGCATCCTGCTTCCAGCTCTTTGGGAAGCTAAGAAGGAACTCGCTCTGCACAGTGCTCTTACAGCCTACCGGGAACATCTCTTACAAAGGCCTGTGAAACGCCGTTTCTTTGCAGGCCTGATCTGGCGGAAGTAGAACTTCTGCTCAGCGTGTGCTACGTTGCCTGTGAGCTGAAAGGCACAACATGCAGTCTTGTTTCCAAAGGGCGAGTTGGGCCCCAAAGCATCTTGCTTCCAGCTCTTTCGGAAGCTAAGAAACAACACGCTCTGCACAGTGCTCTTACAGCCTACCGCTATCATCTCTTACAAAGGCCTGTGAAACGCAGTTTCTTTGCAGGCCTGATCTTGCTGAAGTAGAACTTCTGCTCTGGGTGTGCTACATTGCCCTAGAGCTGAAAGGCACAACGTTCAGTCTTCTTTCCAAAGGGCGAGTTGGGCCCCAAAGCATCTTGCTTCCAGCTCTTTGGGAAAATAAGAAACAACTCGCTCTGCATAGTGCTCTTACAGCCTACCGGGAACATCTCTTACAAAGGCCAGTGAAACGCACTTTCTTTGCAGGCCTGATCTGCCTGAAGTAGAACTTCTGCTCTGCGTGTGCTACATTGCCCGAGAGCTGAAAGGCACAACGTGCAGTCGTCTTTCGAAAGGGCGAGTTTGTCCCCAAAGCATCTTGCTTCCAGCTCTTTGGGAAGCTTAGAAACAACTCGCTCTGCACAGTGCTCTTACAGCCAACCGGGAACATCTCTTCCAAAGGCCTGTGAAACGCAGTTTCTATGCAGGCCTGATCTGGCTGAAGTAGGACTTCTGCTCTGGGTGTGCTACATTGCCCTACAGCTGAAAGGCCCAACGCGCAGGCTTCTTTCCAAAGGGCAAGTTGGGCCTCACAGCATCTTGCTTCCAGCTCTTTGGGAAGCTAAGAAACAACTCGCTCTGCTCAGTGCTCTTACACCCTAGTGGGAACATCTCTTCCAAAGGCCTGTGAAACGCAGTTTCTTTGCAGGCCTGATCTGGCTGAAGTAGGACTTCTGCTCTGGGTGTGCTACATTGCCCTAGAGCTGAAAGGCACAACGTGCAGTCTTCTTTCCAAAGGGCAAGTTGGGCCCTACAGCATCTTGCTTCCAGCTCTTTGGGAAGGTAAGAAACAACTCGCACTGCTCAGTGCTCATACAGCCTATCGGGAACATACCATAGAAAGGCTTTTGACACGCAGTTTCTTTGCAGTCCTGATCTGGCTCAAATAGAACTTCTGCTATGGGTGTGCTACATTGCCCGAGAGCTGAAAGGCACAACGTGCAGTCTTCTTTCCAAAGGGCGAGTTGGGCCCCAAAGCATCTTGCTTCCACCTCTTTGGGAAGCTAAGAAACAACTCGCTCTGCACAGTGCTCTTACAGCCTACCGGGAACATCTCTTCCAAAGGCCTGTGAAACGCAGTTTCTTTGCAGGCCTGATCTGGCTGAGGTAGGACTTCTGCTCAGCGTGTGCTACGTTGCCTGAGAGCTGAAAGGCACAACGTGCAGTCTTGTTTCCAAAGGGCGAGTTGGGCCCCAAAGCATCTTGCTTCCAGCTCTTTCGGAAGCTAAGAAACAACTCGCTCTGCACAGTGCTCTTACAGCCTACCGCTATCATCTCTTACAAAGGCCTGTGAAACGCAGTTTCTTTGCAGGCCTGATCTGGCTGAAGTAGAACTTCTGCTCTGGGTGTGCTACATTGCCCTAGAGCTGAAAGGCACAACGTGCAGGCTTCTTTCCAAAGGGCGAGTTGGGCCCCAAAGCATCTTGCTTCCAGCTCTTTGGGAAAATAAGAAATAACTCGCTCTGCATAGTGCTCTTACAGCCTACCGGGGACATCTCTTACAAAGGCCAGTGAAACGCACTTTCTTTGCAGGCCTGATCTGGCTGAAGTAGAACTTCTGCTCTGCGTGTGCTACATTGCCCGAGAGCTGAAAGGCACAACGTGCAGTCGTCTTTCGAAAGGGCGAGTTTGGCCCCAAAGCATCTTGCTTCCAGCTCTTTGGGAAGCTTAGAAACAACTCGCTCTGCACAGTGCTCTTACAGCCAACCGGGAACATCTCTTCCAAAGGCCTGTGAAACGCAGTTTCTATGCAGGCCTGATCTGGCTGAAGTAGGACTTCTGCTCTGGGTGTGCTACATTGCCCTACAGCTGAAAGGCACAACGTGCAGTCTTCTTTCCAAAGGGCGAGTTGGGCCCCACAGCATCTTGCTTCCAGCTCTTTGGGAAGCTAAGAAACAACTCGCTCTGCACAGTGCTCTTACAGCCTACCGGGAACATCTCTTCCAAAGGCCTGTGAAACGCAGTTTCTTTGCAGGCCTGATCTGGCTGAGTAGGACTTCTGCTCTGGGTGTGCTACATTGCACTATAGCTGAAAGGCACAACGCGCAGGCTTCTTTCCAAGGGCAAGTTGGGCCTCACAGCATCTTGCTTCCAGCTCTTTGGGAAGCTAAGAAACAACTCGCTCTGCTCAGTGCTCTTACACCCTAGTGAGAACATCTCTTCCAAAGGCCTGTGAAACGCAGTTTCTTTGCAGGCCTGATCTGGCTGAAGTAGGACTTCTGCTCTGGGTGTGCTACATTGCCCTAGAGCTGAAAGGCACAACGTGCAGTCTTCTTTCCAAAGGGCAAGTTGGGCCCTACAGCATCTTGCTTCCAGCTCTTTGGGAAGGTAAGAAACAACTCGCACTGCTCAGTGCTCATACAGCCTATCGGGAACATACCATAGAAAGGCTTTTGACACGCAGTTTCTTTGCAGTCCTGATCTGGCTCAAATAGAACTTCTGCTATGGGTGTGCTACATTGCCCGAGAGCTGAAAGGCACAACGTGCAGTCTTCTTTCCAAAGGGCGAGTTGGGCCCCAAAGCATCTTGCTTCCACCTCTTTGGGAATCTAAGAAACAACTCGCTCTGCACAGTGCTCTTACAGACTACCGGGAACATCTCTTCCAAAGTCCTGTTAAACGCAGTTTCTTTGCAGGCCTGATCTGGCTGAAGTAGGACTTCTGCTCTGGGTGTGCTACATTGCCCTAGAGCTGAAAAGCACAACGTGCAGGCTTCTTTCCAAACGGCGAGTTGGGCCCCACAGCATCTTGCTTCCAGCTCTTTGGGAAGCTAAGAAGCAACTCGCTCTGCACCATGCTCTTGCAGCATACCGGGAACATCTCTTCCAAAGGCCTGTGAAACGCAGTTTCTTTGCAGGCCTGATCTGGCTGAAGTAGAACTTCTGCACTGCGTGTGCTACATTGCCCGAGTGCTGAAAGGCACACCGTGCAGTCTTCTTTCCAAAGTGCGAGTTGGGCCCCAAAGCATTTTGCTTCCATCTCTTTGGGAAGCTAAGAAACAACTCGCTCTGCACAGTGCTCTTACAGCCTACCGGGAACATCTCTTACAAAGGCCTGTGAAACGCAGTTTCTTTGCAGGCCTGATCTGCCTGAAGTAGAACTTCTGCTCTGCGTGTGCTACATTGCCCGAGACCTGAAAGGCACAACGTGAAGTCTTCTTTCCAAAGGGCGAGTTGGGCCCCAAAGCATCCTGCTTCCAGCTCTTTGGGAAGCTAAGAAGGAACTCGCTCTGCACAGTGCTCTTACAGCCTACCGGGAACATCTCTTACAAAGGCCTGTGAAACGCCGTTTCTTTGCAGGCCTGATCTGGCGGAAGTAGAACTTCTGCTCAGCGTGTGCTACGTTGCCTGAGAGCTGAAAGGCACAACATGCAGTCTTGTTTCCAAAGGGCGAGTTGGGCCCCAAAGCATCTTGCTTCCAGCTCTTTCGGAAGCTAAGAAACAACACGCTCTGCACAGTGCTCTTACAGCCTACCGCTATCATCTCTTACAAAGGCCTGTGAAACGCAGTTTCTTTGCAGGCCTGATCTTGCTGAAGTAGAACTTCTGCTCTGGGTGTGCTACATTGCCCTAGAGCTGAAAGGCACAACGTTCAGTCTTCTTTCCAAAGGGCGAGTTGGGCCCCAAAGCATCTTGCTTCCAGCTCTTTGGGAAAATAAGAAACAACTCGCTCTGCATAGTGCTCTTACAGCCTACCGGGAACATCTCTTACAAAGGCCAGTGAAACGCACTTTCTTTGCAGGCCTGATCTGCCTGAAGTAGAACTTCTGCTCTGCGTGTGCTACATTGCCCGAGAGCTGAAAGGCACAACGTGCAGTCGTCTTTCGAAAGGGCGAGTTTGTCCCCAAAGCATCTTGCTTCCAGCTCTTTGGGAAGCTTAGAAACAACTCGCTCTGCACAGTGCTCTTACAGCCAACCGGGAACATCTCTTCCAAAGGCCTGTGAAACGCAGTTTCTATGCAGGCCTGATCTGGCTGAAGTAGGACTTCTGCTCTGGGTGTGCTACATTGCCCTACAGCTGAAAGGCCCAACGCGCAGGCTTCTTTCCAAAGGGCAAGTTGGGCCTCACAGCATCTTGCTTCCAGCTCTTTGGGAAGCTAAGAAACAACTCGCTCTGCTCAGTGCTCTTACACCCTAGTGGGAACATCTCTTCCAAAGGCCTGTGAAACGCAGTTTCTTTGCAGGCCTGATCTGGCTGAAGTAGGACTTCTGCTCTGGGTGTGCTACATTGCCCTAGAGCTGAAAGGCACAACGTGCAGTCTTCTTTCCAAAGGGCAAGTTGGGCCCTACAGCATCTTGCTTCCAGCTCTTTGGGAAGGTAAGAAACAACTCGCACTGCTCAGTGCTCATACAGCCTATCGGGAACATACCATAGAAAGGCTTTTGACACGCAGTTTCTTTGCAGTCCTGATCTGGCTCAAATAGAACTTCTGCTATGGGTGTGCTACATTGCCCGAGAGCTGAAAGGCACAACGTGCAGTCTTCTTTCCAAAGGGCGAGTTGGGCCCCAAAGCATCTTGCTTCCACCTCTTTGGGAATCTAAGAAACAACTCGCTCTGCACAGTGCTCTTACAGCCTACCGGGAACATCTCTTACAAAGGCCTGTGAAACGCAGTTTCTTTGCAGGCCTGATCTGCCTGAAGTAGAACTTCTGCTCTGCGTGTGCTACATTGCCCGAGACCTGAAAGGCACAACGTGAAGTCTTCTTTCCAAAGGGCGAGTTGGGCCCCAAAGCATCCTGCTTCCAGCTCTTTGGGAAGCTAAGGAAGAACTCGCTCTGCACAGTGCTCTTACAGCCTACCGGGAACATCTCTTACAAAGGCCTGTGAAACGCAGTTTCTTTGCAGGCCTGATCTGGCTGAAGTAGAACTTCTGCTCAGCGTGTGCTACGTTGCCTGAGAGCTGAAAGGCACAACGTGCAGTCTTGTTTCCAAAGGGCGAGTTGGGCCCCAAAGCATCTTGCTTCCAGCTCTTTCGGAAGCTAAGAAACAACTCGCTCTGCACAGTGCTCTTACAGCCTACCGCTATCATCTCTTACAAAGGCCTGTGAAACGCAGTTTCTTTGCAGGCCTGATCTGGCTGAAGTAGAACTTCTGCTCTGGGTGTGCTACATTGCCCTAGAGCTGAAAGGCACAACGTGCAGGCTTCTTTCCAAAGGGCGAGTTGGGCCCCAAAGCATCTTGCTTCCAGCTCTTTGGGAAAATAAGAAATAACTCGCTCTGCATAGTGCTCTTACAGCCTACCGGGAACATCTCTTACAAAGGCCAGTGAAACGCACTTTCTTTGCAGGCCTGATCTGGCTGAAGTAGAACTTCTGCTCTGCGTGTGCTACATTGCCCGAGAGCTGAAAGGCACAACGTGCAGTCGTCTTTCGAAAGGGCGAGTTTGGCCCCAAAGCATCTTGCTTCCAGCTCTTTGGGAAGCTTAGAAACAACTCGCTCTGCACAGTTCTCTTACAGCCAACCGGGAACATCTCTTCCAAAGGCCTGTGAAACGCAGTTTCTATGCAGGCCTGATCTGGCTGAAGTAGGACTTCTGCTCTGGGTGTGCTACATTGCCCTACAGCTGAAAGGCACAACGTGCAGTCTTCTTTCCAAAGGGCGAGTTGGGCCCCACTGCATCTTGCTTCCAGCTCTTTGGGAAGCTAAGAAACAACTCGCTCTGCACAGTGCTCTTACAGCCTACCGGGAACATCTCTTCCAAAGGCCTGTGAAACGCAGTTTCTTTGCCGGCCTGATCTGGCTGAGTAGGACTTCTGCTCTGGGTGTGCTACATTGCCCTATAGCTGAAAGGCACAACGCGCAGGCTTCTTTCCAAGGGCAAGTTGGGCCTCACAGCATCTTGCTTCCTTCTCTTTGGGAAGCTAAGAAACAACTCGCTCTGCTCAGTGCTCTTACACCCTAGTGAGAACATCTCTTCCAAAGGCCTGTGAAACGCAGTTTCTTTGCAGGCCTGATCTGGCTGAAGTAGGACTTCTGCTCTGGGTGTGCTACATTGCCCTAGAGCTGAAAGGCACAACGTGCAGTCTTCTTTCCAAAGGGCAAGTTGGGCCCTACAGCATCTTGCTTCCAGCTCTTTGGGAAGGTAAGAAACAACTCGCACTGCTCAGTGCTCATACAGCCTATCGGGAACATACCATAGAAAGGCTTTTGACACGCAGTTTCTTTGCAGTCCTGATCTGGCTCAAATAGAACTTCTGCTATGGGTGTGCTACATTGCCCGAGAGCTGAAAGGCACAACGTGCAGTCTTCTTTCCAAAGGGCGAGTTGGGCCCCAAAGCATCTTGCTTCCACCTCTTTGGGAATCTAAGAAACAACTCGCTCTGCACAGTGCTCTTACAGCCTACCGGGAACATCTCTTACAAAGGCCTGTGAAACGCAGTTTCTTTGCAGGCCTGATCTGCCTGAAGTAGAACTTCTGCTCTGCGTGTGCTACATTGCCCGAGACCTGAAAGGCACAACGTGAAGTCTTCTTTCCAAAGGGCGAGTTGGGCCCCAAAGCATCCTGCTTCCAGCTCTTTGGGAAGCTAAGGAAGAACTCGCTCTGCACAGTGCTCTTACAGCCTACCGGGAACATCTCTTACAAAGGCCTGTGAAACGCAGTTTCTTTGCAGGCCTGATCTGGCTGAAGTAGAACTTCTGCTCAGCGTGTGCTACGTTGCCTGAGAGCTGAAAGGCACAACGTGCAGTCTTGTTTCCAAAGGGCGAGTTGGGCCCCAAAGCATCTTGCTTCCAGCTCTTTGGGAAGCTAAGAAACAACTCGCTCTGCACCGTGCTCTTGCAGCCTACCGGGAACATCTCTTACAAAGGCCTGTGAAACGCAGTTTCTTTGCAGGCCTGATCTGGCTGAAGTAGAACTTCTGCTCTGCGTGTGCTACATTGCCCGAGTGCTGAAAGGCACACCGTGCAGTCTTCTTTCCAAAGTGCGAGTTGGGCCCCACAGCATTTTGCTTCCAGCTCTTTGGGAAGCTAAGAAACAACTCGCACTGCTCAGGGCTCATACAGCCTACCGGGAACATACCATAGAAAGGCTTTTGACACGCAGTTTCTTTGCAGTCCTGATCTGGCTCAAGTAGAACTTCTGCTATGGGTGTGCTACATTGCCCGAGAGCTGAAAGGCACAACGTGCAGTCTTCTTTCCAAAGGGCGAGTTGGGCCCCAAAGCATCTTGCTTCCACCTCTTTGGGAAGCTAAGAAACAACTCGCTATGCACAGTGCTCTTACAGCCTACCGGGAACATCTCTTCCAAAGGCCTGTGAAACGCAGTTTCTTTGCAGGCCTGATCTGCCTGAAGTAGAACTTCTGCTCTGCCTGTGCTACATTGCCCGAGACCTGAAAGGCACAACGTGCAGTCTTCTTTCCAAACGGCGAGTTGGGCCCCAAAGCATACTGCTTCCAGCTCTTTGGGAAGCTAAGAAACAACTCGCTCTGCACAGTGCTCTTACAGACTACCGGGAACATCTCTTCCAAAGTCCTGTTAAACGCAGTTTCTTTGCAGGCCAGATATGGCTGAAGTAGGACTTCTGCTCTGGGTGTGCTACATTGCCCTAGAGCTGAAAGGCACAACGTGCAGGCTTCTTTCCAAAGGGCGAGTTGGGCCCCACAGCATCTTGCTTCCAGCTCATTGGGAAGCTAAGAAAAAAGTCGCTCTGCACAGTGCTCTTACAGCCTACCGGGAACATATCTTCCAAAGGCCTGTGAAACGCAGTTTCTTTGCAGGCCTGATCTGGCTGAAGTAGGACTTCTGCTCTCAGTGTGCTACTTTGCCCTAGAGCCGAAAGGCACAACGTGCAGGCTTCTTTGCAAAGGGCGAGTTGGGCCCCACAGCATCTTGCTTCCAGCTCTTTGGGAAGCTAAGAAACAACTCGCTCTGCACAGTGCTCTTACAGCCTAACGGGAACATCTCTTCCAAATGCCTGTGAAACGCAGTTTCTTTGCAGGCCTTATCTGGCTGAAGTAGGACTTCTGCTCTGGGTGTGCTACTTTGCCCTAGAGCTGAAAGGCACATCGTGCAGGCTTCTTTCCAAAGGGCGAGTTGGGCCCCACAGCATCTTGCTTCCAGCTCATTGGGAAGCTAAGAAAAAAGTCGCTCTGCACAGTGCTCTTACAGCCTACCGGGAACATCTCTTCCAAAGGCCTGTGAAACGCAGTTTCTTTGCAGGCCTGATCTGGCTGAAGTAGGACTTCTGCTCTGCGTGTGCTACATTGCCCGAGACCTGAAAGGCACAACGTGAAGTCTTCTTTCCAAAGGGCGAGTTGGGCCCCAAAGCATCCTGCTTCCAGCTCTTTGGGAAGCTAAGAAGGAACTCGCTCTGCACAGTGCTCTTACAGCCTACCGGGAACATCTCTTACAAAGGCCTGTGAAACGCCGTTTCTTTGCAGGCCTGATCTGGCGGAAGTAGAACTTCTGCTCAGCGTGTGCTACGTTGACTGAGAGCTGAAAGGCACAACATGCAGTCTTGTTTCCAAAGGGCGAGTTGGGCCCCAAAGCATCTTGCTTCCAGCTCTTTCGGAAGCTAAGAAACAACACGCTCTGCACAGTGCTCTTACAGCCTACCGCTATCATCTCTTACAAAGGCCTGTGAAACGCAGTTTCTTTGCAGGCCTGATCTTGCTGAAGTAGAACTTCTGCTCTGGGTGTGCTACATTGCCCTAGAGCTGAAAGGCACAACGTTCAGTCTTCTTTCCAAAGGGCGAGTTGGGCCCCAAAGCATCTTGCTTCCAGCTCTTTGGGAAAATAAGAAACAACTCGCTCTGCATAGTGCTCTTACAGCCTACCGGGAACATCTCTTACAAAGGCCAGTGAAACGCACTTTCTTTGCAGGCCTGATCTGCCTGAAGTAGAACTTCTGCTCTGCGTGTGCTACATTGCCCGAGAGCTGAAAGGCACAACGTGCAGTCGTCTTTCGAAAGGGCGAGTTTGTCCCCAAAGCATCTTGCTTCCAGCTCTTTGGGAAGCTTAGAAACAACTCGCTCTGCACAGTGCTCTTACAGCCAACCGGGAACATCTCTTCCAAAGGCCTGTGAAACGCAGTTTCTATGCAGGCCTGATCTGGCTGAAGTAGGACTTCTGCTCTGGGTGTGCTACATTGCCCTACAGCTGAAAGGCCCAACGCGCAGGCTTCTTTCCAAAGGGCAAGTTGGGCCTCACAGCATCTTGCTTCCAGCTCTTTGGGAAGCTAAGAAACAACTCGCTCTGCTCAGTGCTCTTACACCCTAGTGGGAACATCTCTTCCAAAGGCCTGTGAAACGCAGTTTCTTTGCAGGCCTGATCTGGCTGAAGTAGGACTTCTGCTCTGGGTGTGCTACATTGCCCTAGAGCTGAAAGGCACAACGTGCAGTCTTCTTTCCAAAGGGCAAGTTGGGCCCTACAGCATCTTGCTTCCAGCTCTTTGGGAAGGTAAGAAACAACTCGCACTGCTCAGTGCTCATACAGCCTATCGGGAACATACCATAGAAAGGCTTTTGACACGCAGTTTCTTTGCAGTCCTGATCTGGCTCAAATAGAACTTCTGCTATGGGTGTGCTACATTGCCCGAGAGCTGAAAGGCACAACGTGCAGTCTTCTTTCCAAAGGGCGAGTTGGGCCCCAAAGCATCTTGCTTCCACCTCTTTGGGAATCTAAGAAACAACTCGCTCTGCACAGTGCTCTTACAGCCTACCGGGAACATCTCTTACAAAGGCCTGTGAAACGCAGTTTCTTTGCAGGCCTGATCTGCCTGAAGTAGAACTTCTGCTCTGCGTGTGCTACATTGCCCGAGACCTGAAAGGCACAACGTGAAGTCTTCTTTCCAAAGGGCGAGTTGGGCCCCAAAGCATCCTGCTTCCAGCTCTTTGGGAAGCTAAGGAAGAACTCGCTCTGCACAGTGCTCTTACAGCCTACCGGGAACATCTCTTACAAAGGCCTGTGAAACGCAGTTTCTTTGCAGGCCTGATCTGGCTGAAGTAGAACTTCTGCTCAGCGTGTGCTACGTTGCCTGAGAGCTGAAAGGCACAACGTGCAGTCTTGTTTCCAAAGGGCGAGTTGGGCCCCAAAGCATCTTGCTTCCAGCTCTTTCGGAAGCTAAGAAACAACTCGCTCTGCACAGTGCTCTTACAGCCTACCGCTATCATCTCTTACAAAGGCCTGTGAAACGCAGTTTCTTTGCAGGCCTGATCTGGCTGAAGTAGAACTTCTGCTCTGGGTGTGCTACATTGCCCTAGAGCTGAAAGGCACAACGTGCAGGCTTCTTTCCAAAGGGCGAGTTGGGCCCCAAAGCATCTTGCTTCCAGCTCTTTGGGAAAATAAGAAATAACTCGCTCTGCATAGTGCTCTTACAGCCTACCGGGAACATCTCTTACAAAGGCCAGTGAAACGCACTTTCTTTGCAGGCCTGATCTGGCTGAAGTAGAACTTCTGCTCTGCGTGTGCTACATTGCCCGAGAGCTGAAAGGCACAACGTGCAGTCGTCTTTCGAAAGGGCGAGTTTGGCCCCAAAGCATCTTGCTTCCAGCTCTTTGGGAAGCTTAGAAACAACTCGCTCTGCACAGTGCTCTTACAGCCAACCGGGAACATCTCTTCCAAAGGCCTGTGAAACGCAGTTTCTATGCAGGCCTGATCTGGCTGAAGTAGGACTTCTGCTCTGGGTGTGCTACATTGCCCTACAGCTGAAAGGCACAACGTGCAGTCTTCTTTCCAAAGGGCGAGTTGGGCCCCACTGCATCTTGCTTCCAGCTCTTTGGGAAGCTAAGAAACAACTCGCTCTGCACAGTGCTCTTACAGCCTACCGGGAACATCTCTTCCAAAGGCCTGTGAAACGCAGTTTCTTTGCCGGCCTGATCTGGCTGAGTAGGACTTCTGCTCTGGGTGTGCTACATTGCCCTATAGCTGAAAGGCACAACGCGCAGGCTTCTTTCCAAGGGCAAGTTGGGCCTCACAGCATCTTGCTTCCTTCTCTTTGGGAAGCTAAGAAACAACTCGCTCTGCTCAGTGCTCTTACACCCTAGTGAGAACATCTCTTCCAAAGGCCTGTGAAACGCAGTTTCTTTGCAGGCCTGATCTGGCTGAAGTAGGACTTCTGCTCTGGGTGTGCTACATTGCCCTAGAGCTGAAAGGCACAACGTGCAGTCTTCTTTCCAAAGGGCAAGTTGGGCCCTACAGCATCTTGCTTCCAGCTCTTTGGGAAGGTAAGAAACAACTCGCACTGCTCAGTGCTCATACAGCCTATCGGGAACATACCATAGAAAGGCTTTTGACACGCAGTTTCTTTGCAGTCCTGATCTGGCTCAAATAGAACTTCTGCTATGGGTGTGCTACATTGCCCGAGAGCTGAAAGGCACAACGTGCAGTCTTCTTTCCAAAGGGCGAGTTGGGCCCCAAAGCATCTTGCTTCCACCTCTTTGGGAATCTAAGAAACAACTCGCTCTGCACAGTGCTCTTACAGCCTACCGGGAACATCTCTTACAAAGGCCTGTGAAACGCAGTTTCTTTGCAGGCCTGATCTGCCTGAAGTAGAACTTCTGCTCTGCGTGTGCTACATTGCCCGAGACCTGAAAGGCACAACGTGAAGTCTTCTTTCCAAAGGGCGAGTTGGGCCCCAAAGCATCCTGCTTCCAGCTCTTTGGGAAGCTAAGGAAGAACTCGCTCTGCACAGTGCTCTTACAGCCTACCGGGAACATCTCTTACAAAGGCCTGTGAAACGCAGTTTCTTTGCAGGCCTGATCTGGCTGAAGTAGAACTTCTGCTCAGCGTGTGCTACGTTGCCTGAGAGCTGAAAGGCACAACGTGCAGTCTTGTTTCCAAAGGGCGAGTTGGGCCCCAAAGCATCTTGCTTCCAGCTCTTTGGGAAGCTAAGAAACAACTCGCTCTGCACCGTGCTCTTGCAGCCTACCGGGAACATCTCTTACAAAGGCCTGTGAAACGCAGTTTCTTTGCAGGCCTGATCTGGCTGAAGTAGAACTTCTGCTCTGCGTGTGCTACATTGCCCGAGTGCTGAAAGGCACACCGTGCAGTCTTCTTTCCAAAGTGCGAGTTGGGCCCCACAGCATTTTGCTTCCAGCTCTTTGGGAAGCTAAGAAACAACTCGCACTGCTCAGGGCTCATACAGCCTACCGGGAACATACCATAGAAAGGCTTTTGACACGCAGTTTCTTTGCAGTCCTGATCTGGCTCAAGTAGAACTTCTGCTATGGGTGTGCTACATTGCCCGAGAGCTGAAAGGCACAACGTGCAGTCTTCTTTCCAAAGGGCGAGTTGGGCCCCAAAGCATCTTGCTTCCACCTCTTTGGGAAGCTAAGAAACAACTCGCTCTGCACAGTGCTCTTACAGCCTACCGGGAACATCTCTTCCAAAGGCCTGTGAAACGCAGTTTCTTTGCAGGCCTGATCTGCCTGAAGTAGAACTTCTGCTCTGCCTGTGCTACATTGCCCGAGACCTGAAAGGCACAACGTGCAGTCTTCTTTCCAAACGGCGAGTTGGGCCCCAAAGCATACTGCTTCCAGCTCTTTGGGAAGCTAAGAAACAACTCGCTCTGCACAGTGCTCTTACAGACTACCGGGAACATCTCTACCAAAGTCCTGTTAAACGCAGTTTCTTTGCAGGCCAGATATGGCTGAAGTAGGACTTCTGCTCTGGGTGTGCTACATTGCCCTAGAGCTGAAAGGCACAACGTGCAGGCTTCTTTCCAAAGGGCGAGTTGGGCCCCACAGCATCTTGCTTCCAGCTCATTGGGAAGCTAAGAAAAAAGTCGCTCTGCACAGTGCTCTTACAGCCTACCGGGAACATATCTTCCAAAGGCCTGTGAAACGCAGTTTCTTTGCAGGCCTGATCTGGCTGAAGTAGGACTTCTGCTCTCAGTGTGCTACTTTGCCCTAGAGCCGAAAGGCACAACGTGCAGGCTTCTTTGCAAAGGGCGAGTTGGGCCCCACAGCATCTTGCTTCCAGCTCTTTGGGAAGCTAAGAAACAACTCGCTCTGCACAGTGCTCTTACAGCCTAACGGGAACATCTCTTCCAAATGCCTGTGAAACGCAGTTTCTTTGCAGGCCTTATCTGGCTGAAGTAGGACTTCTGCTCTGGGTGTGCTACTTTGCCCTAGAGCTGAAAGGCACATCGTGCAGGCTTCTTTCCAAAGGGCGAGTTGGGCCCCACAGCATCTTGCTTCCAGCTCATTGGGAAGCTAAGAAAAAAGTCGCTCTGCACAGTGCTCTTACAGCCTACCGGGAACATCTCTTCCAAAGGCCTGTGAAACGCAGTTTCTTTGCAGGCCTGATCTGGCTGAAGTAGGACTTCTGCTCTCAGTGTGCTACTTTGCCCTAGAGCCGAAAGGCACAAGGTGCAGGCTTCTTTGCAAAGGGCGAGTTGGACCCCACAGCATCTTGCTTCCAGCTCTTTGGGAAGCTAAGAAACAACTCGCTCTGCACTCCTCTCTTACAGCCTACCGGGAACATCTCCTGAAAATGCCTGTGAAATGCAGTTTCCTTGCAGGTCTGATCTGGCTGAAGTAGAACTTCTGCTCTGGGTGTGCTACATTGCCCTAGAGCTGAAAGGCACAACGTGCAGTCTTGCTTCCAAAGGGCGAGTTGTGCCCCAAAGCATCTTGCTTCCAGCTCTTTGGGAAGCTAAGAAACAACTCGCTCTGCAAAGTGCTCTTACAGCCTACCGGGAACATCTCTTACAAACGCCTGTGAAATGCAGTTTCTTTGCAGGCCTGATCTGGCTGAAGTAGAACTTCTGCTCTGGGTGTGCTACATTGCCCTAGAGCTGAAAGTCTCAACTTGCAGTCTTCTTTCCAAAGGGCGAGTTGGGCCCCAAAGCATCTTGCTTCCAGCTCTTTGGGAAGCTAAGAAACAACTCGCTCTGCACAGTGCTCTTACAGCCTACCGGGAACATCTCTTACAAAGGCCTGTGAAACGCAGTTTCTTTGCAGGCCTGATCTGGCTGAAGTAGAACTTCTGCTCTGGGTGTGCTACATTGCCCTAGAGCTGAAAGGCACAACGTGCAGTCTTCTTTCTAAAGGGCGAGTTGGGCCCCAAAGCATCTTGCTTCCAGCTCCTTTGGAAGCTAAGAAACAACTCGCTCTGCACTCCTCTCTTACAGCCATCCGGCAACATCTCCTGCAAATGCCTTTGGAACGCAGTTTCTTTGCAGGCCTGATCTGGCTGAAGTAGAACTTCTGCTCTGGGTGTGCTACATTGCCCTAGAGCTGAAAGGCACAACGTGCCGGCTTCTTTCCAAAGGGCGAGTTGGGCCCCAAAGCATCTTGCTTCCAGCTCTATGGGAAGATAAGAAACAACTCGCTCTGCACAGTGCTCTTACAGCCTACCGCTATCATCTCTTACAAAGGCCTGTGAAACGCAGTTTCCTTGCAGGCCTGATCTGGCTGAAGTAGAACTTCTGCTCTGCGTGTGCTACATTGCCCGAGAGCTGAAAGGCACAACGTGCAGTCGTCTTTCGAAAGGCGAGTTTGGCCCCAAAGCATCTTGCTTCCAGCTCTTTGGGAAGCTTAGAAACAACTCGCTCTGCACAGTGCTCTTACAGCCAACCGGGAACATCTCTTCCAAAGGCCTGTGAAACGCAATTTCTATGCAGGCCTGATCTGGCTGAAGTAGGACTTCTGCTCTGGGTGCGCTACATTGCCCTAGAGCTGAAAGGCACAACGTGCAGGCTTCTTTCCAAAGGGCGAGTTGGGCCCCACAGCATCTTGCTTCCAGCTCTTTGGGAAGCTAAGAAACAACTCGCTCTGCACAGTTCTCTTACAGCCTACCGGGAACATCTCTTCCAAAGGCCTGTGAAACGCAGTTTCTTTGCAGGCCTGATCTGGCTGAATTAGGACTTCTGCTCTGGGTGTGCTACATTGCCCTAGAGCTGAAAGGCACAACGTGCAGGCTTCTTTCCAAAGGGCGAGTTGGGCCCCACAGCATCTTGCTTCCAGCTCTTTGGGAAGCTAAGAAACAACTCGCTCTGCACAGTGCTCTTACAGCCTACCGGGAACATCTCTTCCAAAGGCCTGTGAAACGCAGTTTCTTTGCAGGCCTGCTCCGGCTGAAGTAGGACTTCTGCTCTGGGTGTGCTACATTGCCCTAGAGCTGAAAGGCACAACGTGCAGGCTTCTTTCCAAAGGGCGATTTGGGCCCCAAAGCATCTTGCTTCCACCTCTTTGGGAATCTAAGAAACAACTCGCTCTGCACAGTGCTCTTACAGCCTACCGGGAACATCTCTTACAAAGGCCTGTGAAACGCAGTTTCTTTGCAGGCCTGATCTGCCTGAAGTAGAACTTCTGCTCTGCGTGTGCTACATTGCCCGAGACCTGAAAGGCACAACGTGAAGTCTTCTTTCCAAAGGGCGAGTTGGGCCCCAAAGCATCCTGCTTCCAGCTCTTTGGGAAGCTAAGGAAGAACTCGCTCTGCACAGTGCTCTTACAGCCTACCGGGAACATCTCTTACAAAGGCCTGTGAAACGCAGTTTCTTTGCAGGCCTGATCTGGCTGAAGTAGAACTTCTGCTCAGCGTGTGCTACGTTGCCTGAGAGCTGAAAGGCACAACGTGCAGTCTTGTTTCCAAAGGGCGAGTTGGGCCCCAAAGCATCTTGCTTCCAGCTCTTTGGGAAGCTAAGAAACAACTCGCTCTGCACCGTGCTCTTGCAGCCTACCGGGAACATCTCTTACAAAGGCCTGTGAAACGCAGTTTCTTTGCAGGCCTGATCTGGCTGAAGTAGAACTTCTGCTCTGCGTGTGCTACATTGCCCGAGTGCTGAAAGGCACACCGTGCAGTCTTCTTTCCAAAGTGCGAGTTGGGCCCCACAGCATTTTGCTTCCAGCTCTTTGGGAAGCTAAGAAACAACTCGCACTGCTCAGGGCTCATACAGCCTACCGGGAACATACCATAGAAAGGCTTTTGACACGCAGTTTCTTTGCAGTCCTGATCTGGCTCAAGTAGAACTTCTGCTATGGGTGTGCTACATTGCCCGAGAGCTGAAAGGCACAACGTGCAGTCTTCTTTCCAAAGGGCGAGTTGGGCCCCAAAGCATCTTGCTTCCACCTCTTTGGGAAGCTAAGAAACAACTCGCTATGCACAGTGCTCTTACAGCCTACCGGGAACATCTCTTCCAAAGGCCTGTGAAACGCAGTTTCTTTGCAGGCCTGATCTGCCTGAAGTAGAACTTCTGCTCTGCCTGTGCTACATTGCCCGAGACCTGAAAGGCACAACGTGCAGTCTTCTTTCCAAACGGCGAGTTGGGCCCCAAAGCATACTGCTTCCAGCTCTTTGGGAAGCTAAGAAACAACTCGCTCTGCACAGTGCTCTTACAGACTACCGGGAACATCTCTACCAAAGTCCTGTTAAACGCAGTTTCTTTGCAGGCCAGATATGGCTGAAGTAGGACTTCTGCTCTGGGTGTGCTACATTGCCCTAGAGCTGAAAGGCACAACGTGCAGGCTTCTTTCCAAAGGGCGAGTTGGGCCCCACAGCATCTTGCTTCCAGCTCATTGGGAAGCTAAGAAAAAAGTCGCTCTGCACAGTGCTCTTACAGCCTACCGGGAACATATCTTCCAAAGGCCTGTGAAACGCAGTTTCTTTGCAGGCCTGATCTGGCTGAAGTAGGACTTCTGCTCTCAGTGTGCTACTTTGCCCTAGAGCCGAAAGGCACAACGTGCAGGCTTCTTTGCAAAGGGCGAGTTGGGCCCCACAGCATCTTGCTTCCAGCTCTTTGGGAAGCTAAGAAACAACTCGCTCTGCACAGTGCTCTTACAGCCTAACGGGAACATCTCTTCCAAATGCCTGTGAAACGCAGTTTCTTTGCAGGCCTTATCTGGCTGAAGTAGGACTTCTGCTCTGGGTGTGCTACTTTGCCCTAGAGCTGAAAGGCACATCGTGCAGGCTTCTTTCCAAAGGGCGAGTTGGGCCCCACAGCATCTTGCTTCCAGCTCATTGGGAAGCTAAGAAAAAAGTCGCTCTGCACAGTGCTCTTACAGCCTACCGGGAACATCTCTTCCAAAGGCCTGTGAAACGCAGTTTCTTTGCAGGCCTGATCTGGCTGAAGTAGGACTTCTGCTCTCAGTGTGCTACTTTGCCCTAGAGCCGAAAGGCACAAGGTGCAGGCTTCTTTGCAAAGGGCGAGTTGGACCCCACAGCATCTTGCTTCCAGCTCTTTGGGAAGCTAAGAAACAACTCGCTCTGCACTCCTCTCTTACAGCCTACCGGGAACATCTCCTGAAAATGCCTGTGAAATGCAGTTTCCTTGCAGGTCTGATCTGGCTGAAGTAGAACTTCTGCTCTGGGTGTGCTACATTGCCCTAGAGCTGAAAGGCACAACGTGCAGTCTTGCTTCCAAAGGGCGAGTTGTGCCCCAAAGCATCTTGCTTCCAGCTCTTTGGGAAGCTAAGAAACAACTCGCTCTGCAAAGTGCTCTTACAGCCTACCGGGAACATCTCTTACAAACGCCTGTGAAATGCAGTTTCTTTGCAGGCCTGATCTGGCTGAAGTAGAACTTCTGCTCTGGGTGTGCTACATTGCCCTAGAGCTGAAAGTCTCAACTTGCAGTCTTCTTTCCAAAGGGCGAGTTGGGCCCCAAAGCATCTTGCTTCCAGCTCTTTGGGAAGCTAAGAAACAACTCGCTCTGCACAGTGCTCTTACAGCCTACCGGGAACATCTCTTACAAAGGCCTGTGAAACGCAGTTTCTTTGCAGGCCTGATCTGGCTGAAGTAGAACTTCTGCTCTGGGTGTGCTACATTGCCCTAGAGCTGAAAGGCACAACGTGCAGTCTTCTTTCTAAAGGGCGAGTTGGGCCCCAAAGCATCTTGCTTCCAGCTCCTTTGGAAGCTAAGAAACAACTCGCTCTGCACTCCTCTCTTACAGCCATCCGGCAACATCTCCTGCAAATGCCTTTGGAACGCAGTTTCTTTGCAGGCCTGATCTGGCTGAAGTAGAACTTCTGCTCTGGGTGTGCTACATTGCCCTAGAGCTGAAAGGCACAACGTGCCGGCTTCTTTCCAAAGGGCGAGTTGGGCCCCAAAGCATCTTGCTTCCAGCTCTATGGGAAGCTAAGAAACAACTCGCTCTGCACAGTGCTCTTACAGCCTACCGCTATCATCTCTTACAAAGGCCTGTGAAACGCAGTTTCCTTGCAGGCCTGATCTGGCTGAAGTAGAACTTCTGCTCTGCGTGTGCTACATTGCCCGAGAGCTGAAAGGCACAACGTGCAGTCGTCTTTCGAAAGGCGAGTTTGGCCCCAAAGCATCTTGCTTCCAGCTCTTTGGGAAGCTTAGAAACAACTCGCTCTGCACAGTGCTCTTACAGCCAACCGGGAACATCTCTTCCAAAGGCCTGTGAAACGCAATTTCTATGCAGGCCTGATCTGGCTGAAGTAGGACTTCTGCTCTGGGTGCGCTACATTGCCCTAGAGCTGAAAGGCACAACGTGCAGGCTTCTTTCCAAAGGGCGAGTTGGGCCCCACAGCATCTTGCTTCCAGCTCTTTGGGAAGCTAAGAAACAACTCGCTCTGCACAGTTCTCTTACAGCCTACCGGGAACATCTCTTCCAAAGGCCTGTGAAACGCAGTTTCTTTGCAGGCCTGATCTGGCTGAATTAGGACTTCTGCTCTGGGTGTGCTACATTGCCCTAGAGCTGAAAGGCACAACGTGCAGGCTTCTTTCCAAAGGGCGAGTTGGGCCCCACAGCATCTTGCTTCCAGCTCTTTGGGAAGCTAAGAAACAACTCGCTCTGCACAGTGCTCTTACAGCCTACCGGGAACATCTCTTCCAAAGGCCTGTGAAACGCAGTTTCTTTGCAGGCCTGCTCCGGCTGAAGTAGGACTTCTGCTCTGGGTGTGCTACATTGCCCTAGAGCTGAAAGGCACAACGTGCAGGCTTCTTTCCAAAGGGCGATTTGGGCCCCAAAGCATCTTGCTTCCAGCTCGTTTGGAAGCTAAGAAACAACTCGCTCTGCACTCCTCTCTTACAGCCATCCGGCAACATCTCCTGCAAATGCCTTTGGAACGCAGTTTCTTTGCAGGCCTGATCTGGCTGAAGTAGGACTTCTGCTCTGGGTGTGCTACATTGCCCTAGAGCTGAAAGGCACAACGTGCAGGCTGCTTTCCAAAGGGCGAGTTGGGCCCCACAGCATCTTGCTTCCAGCTCTTTGGGAAGCTAAGAAACAACTCGCTCTGCACAGTGCTCTTACAGAGTACCGGGAACATCTCTTCCAAAGGCCTGTGAAATGCAGTTTCTTTGCAGGGCTGATCTGGCTGAAGTGGAACTTCTGCTCAGCGTGTGCTACGTTGCCTGAGAGCTGAAAGGCACAACGTGCAGGCTTCTTTCCAAAGGGCGAGTTGGGCCCCACAGCATCTTGCTTCCAGCTCTTTGGGAAGCTAAGAAACAACTCGCTCTGCACAGTGCTCTTACAGACTACCGGGAACATCTCTTCCAAAGGCCTGTGAAACGCAGTTTCTTTGCAGGCCTGATCTGGCTGAAGTAGAACTTCTGCTCTGCGTGTGCTACATTGCCCGAGTGCTGAAAGGCACACCGTGCAGTCTTCTTTCCAAAGTGCGAGTTGGGCCCCACAGCATTTTGCTTCCAGCTCTTTGGGAAGCTAAGAAACAACTCGCACTGCTCAGTGCTCATACAGCCTTCCGGGAACATACCATAGAAAGGCTTTTGACACGCAGTTTCTTTGCAGTCCTGATCTGGCTCAAGTAGAACTTCTGCTATGGGTGTGCTACATTGCCCGAGAGCTGAAAGGCACAACATGCAGTCTTCTTTCCAAAGGGCGAGTTGGGCCCCAAAGCATCTTGCTTCCACCTCTTTGGGAAGCTAAGAAACAACTCGCTCTGCACAGTGCTCTTACAGCCTACCGGGAACATCTCTTCCAAAGGCCTGTGAAACGCAGTTTCTTTGCAGGCCTGATCTGCCTGAAGTAGAACTTCTGCTCTGCGTGTGCTACATTGCCCGAGACCTGAAAGGCACAACGTGCAGTCTTCTTTCCAAACGGCGAGTTGGGCCCCAAAGCATACTGCTTCCAGCTCTTTGGGAAGCTAAGAAACAACTCGCTCTGCACAGTGCTCTTACAGCCTACCGGGAACATCTCTTCCAAAGGCCTGTGAAACGCAGTTTCTTTGCAGGCCTGATCTGGCTGAAGTAGGACTTCTGCTCTGGGTGTGCTACATTGCCCTAGAGCTGAAAGGCACAACGTGCAGGCTTCTTTCCAAAGGGCGAGTTGGGCCCCACAGCATCTTGCTTCCAGCTCATTGGGAAGCTAAGAAAAAAGTCGCTCTGCACAGTGCTCTTACAGCCTACCGGGAACATCTCTTCCAAAGGCCTGTGAAACGCAGTTTCTTTGCAGGCCTGATCTGGCTGAAGTAGGACTTCTGCTCTCAGTGTGCTACTTTGCCCTAGAGCCGAAAGGCACAACGTGCAGGCTTCTTTGCAAAGGGCGAGTTGGGCCCCACAGCATCTTGCTTCCAGCTCTTTGGGAAGCTAAGAAACAACTCGCTCTGCACTCCTCTCTTACAGCCATCCGGCAACATCTCCTGCAAATGCCTTTGGAACGCAGTTTCCTTGCAGGCCTGATCTGGCAGAAGTAGAACTTCAGCTCTGGGTGTGCTACATTGCCCTAGAGCTGAAAGGCACAACGTGCAGGCTTCTTTCCAAAGGGCGAGTTGGGCCCCACAGCATCTTGCTTCCAGCTCTTTGGGAAGCTAAGAAACAACTCGCTCTGCACAGTGCTCTTACAGCCTACCGGGAACATCTCTTCCAAAGGCCTGTGAAACGCAGTTTCTTTGCAGGCCTGATCTGGCTCATTAGGACTTCTGCTCTGGGTGTGCTACTTTGCCCTAGAGCTGAAAGGCACATCGTGCAGGCTTCTTTCCAAAGGGCGAGTTGAGCCCCACTGCATCTTGCTTCCAGCTCTTTGGGAAGCTAAGATAAAAGTCGCTCTGCACAGTGCTCTTACAGCCTACCGGGAACATCTCTTTCAAAGGCCTGTGAAACGCAGTTTCTTTGCAGGCCTGATCTGGCTGAAGTAGGACTTCGGCTCTGGGTGTGCTACATTGCCCTAGAGGTGAAAGGCACAACGTGCAGGCTTCTTTCCAAAGGGCGAGTTGGGCCCCACAGCATCTTGCTTCCAGCTCTTTGGGAAGCTAAGAAACAACTCGCTCTGCACAGTGCTCTTACCGCCTAACGGGAACATCTCTTCCAAAGGCCTGCGATACGCAGTTTCTTTGCAGGCCAGATCTGGCTGAAGTAGGACTTCTGCTCTGGGTGTGCTACATTGCCCTAGAGCTGAAAGGCACAACGTGCAGGCTTCTTTCCAAAGGGCGAGTTGGGCCCCACACATCTTGCTTCAAGCTCTTTGGGAAGCTAAGAAACAACTCGCTCTGCACAGTGCTCTTGCAGCCTACCGGGAACATCTCTTCCAAAGGCCTGTGAAACGCAGTTTCTTTGCAGGCCTGATCTGGCTGAAGTAGGACTTCTGCTCTGGGTGTGCTACATTGCCCTAGAGCTGAAAGGCACAACGTGCAGGCTTCTTTCCAAAGGGCGAGTTGGGCCCCAAAGCATCTTGCTTCCAGCTCCTTTGGAAGCTAAGAAACAACTCGCTCTGCACTCCTCTCTTACAGCCATCCGGCAACATCTCCTGCAAATGCCTTTGGAACGCAGTTTCCTTGCAGGCCTGATCTGGCAGAAGTAGAACTTCAGCTCTGGGTGTGCTACATTGCCCTAGAGCTGAAAGGCACAACGTGCAGGCTTCTTTCCAAAGGGCGAGTTGGGCCCCACAGCATCTTGCTTCCAGCTCTTTGGGAAGCTAAGAAACAACTCGCTCTGCACAGTGCTCTTACAGCCTACCGGGAACATCTCTTCCAAAGGCCTGTGAAACGCAGTTTCTTTGCAGGCCTGATCTGGCTCATTAGGACTTCTGCTCTGGGTGTGCTACTTTGCCCTAGAGCTGAAAGGCACATCGTGCAGGCTTCTTTCCAAAGGGCGAGTTGAGCCCCACAGCATCTTGCTACCAGCTCTTTGGGAAGCTAAGATAAAAGTCGCTCTGCACAGTGCTCTTACAGCCTACCGGGAACATCTCTTCCAAAGGCCTGTGAAACGCAGTTTCTTTCCAGGCCTGATCTGGCTGAAGTAGGACTTCTGCTCTCAGTGTGCTACTTTGCCCTAGAGGTGAAAGGCACAACGTGCAGGCTTCTTTCCAAAGGGCGAGTTGGGCCCCACAGCATCTTGCTTCCAGCTCTTTGGGAAGCTAAGAAACAACTCGCTCTGCACAGTGCTCTTACAGCCTAACGGGAACATCTCTTCCAAAGGCCTGCGATACGCAGTTTCTTTGCAGGCCTGATCTGGCTGAAGTAGGACTTCTGCTCTGGGTGTGCTACATTGCCCTAGAGCTGAAAGGCACAACGTGCAGGCTTCTTTCCAAAGGGCGAGTTGGGCCCCACAGCATCTTGCTTCCAGCTCTTTGGGAAGCTAAGAAACAACTCGCTCTGCACAGTGCTCTTACACCCTAGTGGGAACATCTCTTCCAAAGGCCTTTGAAACACAGTTTCTTTGCAGGCCTGATCTGGCTGAAGTAGGACTTCTGCTCTGGGTGTGCTACATTGCCCTAGAGCTGAAAGGCACAACGTGCAGGCTCCTTTCCAAAGGGCGAGTTGGGCCCCACAGCATCTTGCTTCCAGCTCTTTGGGAAGCTAAGAAACAACTCGCTCTGCACAGTGCTCTTACAGCCTACTGGGAGCATCTCTTCCAAAGGCCTGTGAAACGCAGTTTCTTTGCAGGCCTGATCTGGCTGAAGTAGGACTTCTGCTCTGGGTGTGCTACATTGCCCTAGAGCTGAAAGGCACAACGTGCAGGCTTCTTTCCAAAGGGCGAGTTGGGCCCCACAGCATCTTGCTTCCAGCTCTTTGGGAAGCTAAGAAACAACTCGCTCTGCACAGTGCTCTTACAGCCTAACGGGAACATCTCTTCCAAAGGCCTGCGAAACGCAGTTTCTTTGCAGGCCAGATCTGGCTGAAGTAGGACTTCTGCTCTGGGTGTGCTACATTGCCCTAGAGCTGAAAGGCACAACGTGCAGGCTTCTTTCCAAAGGGCGAGTTGGGCCCCACACATCTTGCTTCAAGCTCTTTGGGAAGCTAAGAAACAACTCGCTCTGCACAGTGCTCTTGCAGCCTACCGGGAACATCTCTTCCAAAGGCCTGTGAAACGCAGTTTCTTTGCAGGCCTGATCTGGCTGAAGTAGGACTTCTGCTCTGGGTGTGCTACATTGCCCTAGAGCTGAAAGGCACAACGTGCAGGCTTCTTTCCAAAGGGCGAGTTGGGCCCCACAGCATCTTGCTTCCAGCTCTTTGGGAAGCTAAGAAACAACTCGCTCTGCACAGTGCTCTTACACCCTAGTGGGAACATCTCTTCCAAAGGCCTTTGAAACACAGTTTCTCTGCAGGCCTGATCTGGCTGAAGTAGGACTTCTGCTCTGGGTGTGCCACATTGCCCTAGAGCTGAAAGACACAACGTTCAGGCTTCTTTCCAAAAGGCGAGTTGGGCCCCACAGCATCTTGCTTCCAGCTCTTTGGGAAGCTAAGAAACAACTCGCTCTGCACAGTGCTCTTACAGCCTACCGGGAGCATCTCTTCCAAAGGCCTGTGAAACGCAGTTTCTTTGCAGGCCTCATCTGGCTGAAGTAGGACTTCTGCTCTGGGTGTGCTACATTGCCCTAGAGCTGAAAGGCACAACGTGCAGGCTTCTTTCCAAAGGGCGAGTTGGGCCCCACAGCATCTTGCTTCCAGCTCTTTGGGAAGCTAAGAAACAACTCGCTCTGCACAGTGCTCTTACAGCCTACCGGGAACATCCCTTCCAAAGGCCTGTGAAACGCAGTTTCTTTGCAGGCCTGATCTGGCTGAAGTAGGACTTCTGCTCTTGGTGTGCTACATTGCCCTAGAGCTGAAAGGCACAACGTGCAGACTTCTTTCCAAAGGGCGAGTTTGGCCCCACAGCATCTTGCTTCCAGCTCTTTGGGGAGCTAAGAAACAACTTGCTCTGCACAGTGCTCTTACAGCCTACCGGGAACATCTCTTCCAAAGGCCTGTGAAACGCAGTTTCTTTGCAGGCCTGATCTGGCTGAAGTAGGACTTCTGCTCTGGGTGTGCTACATTGCCCTACAGCTGAAAGGCACAACGTGCAGGCTTCTTTCCAAAGGGCGAGTTGGGCCCCAAAGCATCTTGCTTCCAGCTCCTTTGGAAGCTGAGAAACAACTCGCTCTGCACTCCTCTCTTACAGCCATCCGGCAACGTCTCCTGCAAATGCCTTTGGAACGCAGTTTCTTTGCAGGCCTGATCTGGCAGAAGTAGAACTTCAGCTCTGGGTGTGCTACATTGCCCTAGAGCTGAAAGGCACAACGTGCAGGCTTCTTTCCAAAGGGCGAGTTGGGCCCCACAGCATCTTGCTTCCAGCTCTTTGGGAAGCTAAGAAACAACTCGCTCTGCACAGTGCTCTTACAGCCTACCGGGAACATCTCTTCCAAAGGCCTGTGAAACGCAGTTTCTTTGCAGGCCTGATCTGGCTGATTAGGACTTCTGCTCTGGGTGTGCTACATTGCCCTAGAGCTGAAAGGCACAACGTGCAGGCTTCTTTCCAAAGGGCGAGTTGGGCCCCACACATCTTGCTTCAAGCTCTTTGGGAAGCTAAGAAACAACTCGCTCTGCACAGTGCTCTTGCAGCCTACCGGGAACATCTCTTCCAAAGGCCTGTGAAACGCAGTTTCTTTGCAGGCCTGATCTGGCTGAAGTAGGACTTCTGCTCTGGGTGTGCTACATTGCCCTAGAGCTGAAAGGCACAACGTGCAGGCTTCTTTCCAAAGGGCGAGTTGGGCCCCACAGCATCTTGCTTCCAGCTCTTTGGGAAGCTAAGAAACAACTCGCTCTGCACAGTGCTCTTACACCCTAGTGGGAACATCTCTTCCAAAGGCCTTTGAAACACAGTTTCTCTGCAGGCCTGATCTGGCTGAAGTAGGACTTCTGCTCTGGGTGTGCCACATTGCCCTAGAGCTGAAAGACACAACGTTCAGGCTTCTTTCCAAAGGGCGAGTTGGGCCCCACAGCATCTTGCTTCCAGCTCTTTGGGAAGCTAAGAAACAACTCGCTCTGCACAGTGCTCTTACAGCCTACCGGGAGCATCTCTTCCAAAGGCCTGTGAAACGCAGTTTCTTTGCAGGCCTGATCTGGCTGAAGTAGGACTTCTGCTCTGGGTGTGCTACATTGCCCTAGAGCTGAAAGGCACAACGTGCAGGCTTCTTTCCAAAGGGCGAGTTGGGCCCCACAGCATCTTGCTTCCAGCTCTTTGGGAAGCTAAGAAACAACTCGCTCTGCACAGTGCTCTTACAGCCTACCGGGAACATCTCTTCCAAAGGCCTGTGAAACGCAGTTTCTTTGCAGGCCTGATCTGGCTGAAGTAGGACTTCTGCTCTTGGTGTGCTACATTGCCCTAGAGCTGAAAGGCACAACGTGCAGACTTCTTTCCAAAGGGCGAGTTTGGCCCCACAGCATCTTGCTTCCAGCTCTTTGGGGAGCTAAGAAACAACTCGCTCTGCACAGTGCTCTTACAGACTACCGGGAACATCTCTTCCAAAGGCCTGTGAAACGCAGTTTCTTTGCAGGCCTGATCTGGCTGAAGTAGGACTTCTGCTCTGGGTGTGCTACATTGCCCTACAGCTGAAAGGCACAACGTGCAGGCTTCTTTCCAAAGGGCGAGTTGGGCCCCAAAGCATCTTGCTTCCAGCTCCTTTGGAAGCTGAGAAACAACTCGCTCTGCACTCCTCTCTTACAGCCATCCGGCAACATCTCCTGCAAATGCCTTTGGAACGCAGTTTCTTTGCAGGCCTGATCTGGCTGAAGTAGGACTTCTGCTCTGGTTGTGCTACTTTGCCCTAGAGATGAAAGGCACATCATGCAGGCTTCTTTCAAAAGGGCGAGTTGGGCCCCACAGCATCTTGCTTCCAGCTCATTGGGAAGCTAAGAAAAAAGTCGCTCTGCACAGTGCTCTTACAGCCTACCGGGAACATCTCTTCCAAAGGCCTGTGAAACGCAGTTTCTTTGCAGGCCTGATCTGGCTGAAGTAGGACTTCTGCTCTCAGTGTGCTACTTTGCCCTAGAGCCGAAAGGCACAACGTGCAGGCTTCTTTGCAAAGGGCGAGTTGGGCCCCACAGCATCTTTCTTCCAGCTCTTTGGGAAACTAAGAAACAACTCGCTCTGCACAGTGCTCTTACAGCCTACCGGGAACATCTCTTCCAAAGGCCTGTGAAACGCAGTTTCTTTGCAGGCCTTATCTGGCTGAAGTAGGAGGTCTGCTCTGGGTGTGCTACGTTGCCCTATAGCTGAAAGGCACAACGTGCAGGCTGCTTTCCAAAGGGCGAGTTGGGCCCCACAGCATCTTGCTTCCAGCTCTTTGGGAAGCTAAGAAACAACTCGCTCTGCAAAGTGCTCTTACAGCCTACCGGGAACATCTCTTCCAAAGGCCTGTGAAACGCAGTTTCTTTGCAGGCCTGATCTGGCTGAAGTAGGACTTCTGCTCTGGGTGTGCTACTTTGCCCTAGAGCTGAAAGGCACAACGTGCAGGCTTCTTTCCAAAGGGCGAGTTGGGCCCCACAGCATCTTGCTTCCAGCTCTTTGGGAAGCTAAGAAACAACTCGCTCTGCACAGTGCTCTTACAGCCTACCGGGAACATCTCTTCCAAAGGCCTGTGAAACGCAGTTTCTTTGCAGGCCTGATCTGGCTGAAGTAGAACTTCTGCTCAGCGTGTGCTACGTTGCCCGAGAGCTGAAAGGCACAACGGGCAGTCTTGTTTCCAAAGGGCGAGTTGGGCCCCAAAGCATCTTGCTTCCAGCTCTTTGGGAACCTAAGAAACAACTCGCTCTGCACAGTGCTCTTACAGCCTACCGCTAACATCTCTTACAAAGGCCTGTGAAACGCAGTTTCTTTGCAGGCCTGATCTGGCTGAAGTAGAACTTCTGCTCTGGGTGTGCTACATTGCCCGAGAGCTGAAAGGCACAACGTGCAGTCTTCTTTCCAAAGGACGAGTTGGGCCCCAAAGCATCTTGCTTCCAGCTCTTTGGGAACCTAAGAAACAACTCGCTCTGCACAGTGCTCTTACAGCCTACCGCTAACATCTCTTACAAAGGCCTGTGAAACGCAGTTTCTTTGCAGGCCTGATCTGGTTGAAGTAGAACTACTGCTCTGCGTGTGCTACATTGCCCGAGAGCTGAAAGGCACAACGTGCAGGCTTCTTTGAAAGGGCGAGTTGGGCCCCACAGCATCTTGCTTCCAGAACTTTGGGAAGCTAAGAAACAACTCGCTCTGCACAGTGCTCTTACTGACTATCGGGAGCATCTCTTCCAAAGGCCTGTGAAACGCAGTTTCTTTGCAGGCCTGATGTGGCTGAAGTAGGACTTCTGCTCTGGGTGTGCTACATTGCCCTAGAGCTGAAAGGCACAACGTGCAGGCTTCTTTCCAAAGGGCGAGTTGGGCCCCACAGCATCTTGCTTCCAGCTCTTTGGGAAGCTAAGAAACAACTCGCTCTGCACAGTGCTCTTACAGACTACCGGGAACATCTCTTCCAAAGTCCTGTTAAACGCAGTTTCTTTCCAGGCCTGATCTGGCTGAAGTAGGACTTCTGCTCTGGGTGTGCTACATTGCCCTAGAGCTGAAAGGCACAACGTGCAGGCTTCTTTCCAAAGGGCGAGTTGGGCCCCACAGCATCTTGCTTCCAGCTCTTTGGGAAGCTAAGAAACAACTCGCTTTGCACCGTGCTCTTGCAGCCTACCGGGAACATCTCTTACAAAGGCCTGTGAAATGCAATTTCTTTGCAGGCCTGATCTGGCTGAAGTAGAACTTCTGCTCTGCGTGTGCTACATTGCCCGAGTGCTGAAAGGCACACCGCGCAGTCTTCTTTCCAAAGTGCGAGTTGGGCCCCAAAGCATTTCGCTTCCAGCTCTTTGGGAAGCTAAGAAACAACTCGCACTGCTCAGTGCTCATACAGCCTACCGGGAACATACCATAGAAAGTCTTTTGACACGCAGTTTCTTTGCAGTCCTGATCTGGCTCAAGTAGAACTTCTGCTATGGGTGTGCTACATTGCCCGAGAGCTGTAAGGCACAACCTGGAGTCTTATTTCCAAAGGGCGAGTTGGGCCCCAAAGCATCTTGCTTCCACCTCTTTGGGAATCTAAGAAACAACTCGCTCTGCACAGTGCTCTTACAGCCTACCGGGAACATCTCTTACAAAGGCCTGTGAAACGCAGTTTCTTTGCAGGCCTGATCTGCCTGAAGTAGAACTTCTGCTCTGCGTGTGCTACATTGCCCGAGACCTGAAAGGCACAACGTGCAGTCTTCTTTCCAAAGGGCGAGTTGGGCCCCAAAGCATCCTGCTTCCAGCTCTTTGGGAAGCTAAGAAAGAACTCGCTCTGCACAGTGCTCTTACAGCCTACCAGGAACATCTCTTACAAAGGCCTGTGAAACGCAGTTTCTTTGCAGGCCTGATCTGGCTGAAGTAGAACTTCTGCTCAGCGTGTGCTACATTGCCTGAGAGCTGAAAGGCACAACGTGCAGTCTTGTTTCCAAAGGGCGAGTTGGGCCCCAAAGCATCTTGCTTCCAGCTCTTTCGGAAGCTAAGAAACAACTCGCTCTGCACAGTGCTCTTACAGCCTACCGCTATCATCTCTTACAAAGGCCTGTGAAACGCAGTTTCTTTGCAGGCCTGATCTGGCTGAAGTAGAACTTCTGCTCTGCGTATGCTACATTGTCCGAGAGCTGAAAGGCACAACGTGCAGTCTTCATTCCAAAGGGCGAGGTGGGCCCCAAAGCATCTTGCTTCCAGCTCTTTGGGAAGCTAAGAAACAACTCGCTCTGCACAGTGCTCTTACAGCCTACCGGGAACGTCTCTTACAAAGGACTCTGAAATGCAGTTTCTTTGCAGGCCTGATCTAGCTGAAGTAGAACTTCTGCTCTGCGTGTGCTACGCTGCCCGAGAGCTGAAAGGCACAACGTGCAGTCTTCATTCCAAAGGGCGAGTTGGGCCCCACAGCATCTTGCTTCCAGCTCTTTGGGAAGCTAAGAAACAACTCGCTCTGCACCGTGCTCTTGCAGCCTACCGGGAACATCTCTTACAAAGGCCTGTGAAACGCAGTTTCTTTGCAGGCCTGATCTGGCTGAAGTAGGACTTCTGCTCTGGGTGTGCTACATTGCCCTAGAGCTGAAAGGCACAACGTGCAGGCTTCTTTCCAAAGGGCGAGTTGGGCCCCACAGCATCTTGCTTCCAGCTCTTTGGGAAGCTAAGAAACAACTCGCTCTGCACCGTGCTCTTGCAGCCTACCGGGAACATCTCTTACAAAGGCCTGTGAAATGCAGTTTCTTTGCAGGCCTGATCTGGCTGAAGTAGAACTTCTGCTCTGCGTGTGCTACATTGCCCGAGTGCTGAAAGGCACACCGTGCAGTCTTCTTTCCAAAGTGCGAGTTGGGCCCCAAAGCATTTCGCTTCCAGCTCTTTGGGAAGCTAAGAAACAACTGGCACTGCTCAGTGCTCATACAGCCTACCGGGAACATACTATAGAAAGTCTTTTGACACGCAGTTTCTTTGCAGTCCTGATCTGGCTCAAGTAGAACTTCTGCTCAGCGTGTGCTACATTGCCTGAGAGCTGAAAGGCACAACGTGCAGTCTTGTTTCCAAAGGGCGAGTTGGGCCCCAAAGCATCTTGCTTCCAGCTCTTTCGGAAGCTAAGAAACAACTCGCTCTGCACAGTGCTCTTACAGCCTACCGCTATCATCTCTTACAAAGGCCTGTGAAACGCAGTTTCTTTGCAGGCCTGATCTGGCTGAAGTAGGACTTCTGCTCTGGGTGTGCTACATTGCCCTAGAGCTGAAAGGCACAACGTGCAGGCTTCTTTCCAAAGGGCGAGTTGGGCCCCACAGCATCTTGCTTCCAGCTCTTTGGGAAGCTAAGAAACAACTCGCTCTGC
>NW_027228624.1:0-148552 GCF_037783145.1 Equus przewalskii | reverse complement strand
AGGCTTTAAACTAACCATGAAGTGCAACGGTTGGGAGAGTGTCAGAATGCACCAATGTCAGAAACGGCCCTTTGCTCTGAGCCGTGCCCTCCATTGCTCTAGAGGTGGAAGGCACAAAGCACTGCCTCCATCCTTCAATTGGAGACAAGCCATAAACTGTCTTGCCTCCAGCTCTTTAGGAAGCTGACAAACAACTCGCTTTCCACAGTCCTGTTACAGCATACCGGGGAACTTCTCATACAAAGGCAGCTCAAATGGTATTTCTTCCCAGCCCTTAACTCGCAGCTTAGGACTCCTGATTCTGCCGCAATTCCACCTTGCCAACCCGGCTCAGACGAAATGCCTACATCTTCCCCTGAAGCAACTGGGCTGAGTCCCAAATGATTGAGCGTCCACGTGCTTAGGAGGCGATAGACTGCACGCCTTTTTCCAACCACCATTGTGCACTGCTGGGAGAGTGTCGGAAAGCAGCTATGTCAGAAAGACCCCTTTGCTCTCAGCCGTGCCCTTCATTGCTCTAGACGTGGAATGCACAATGCACTGGCTCCCCCACTCAAGGGGCGACAAGCCACAGACCATCTTCCTTCCATCTCTTTAGGAAGCTGAGCAAGAACTCGCTTTCAACAGTGCTCTTTCTGTGTCCTGGCAACATCTCATACAAAGGCAGCTGATATGCCATTTCTTTTCAGCGCTTAACTCGCAGATTTGGAACTTCTGCTCCTGCCACATTTCCACCTTGCCAACCCGGCTCAGACGAAATGTCTACATCTTCCCCTTCAGCAGCGGGGACGAGGCCCAGATGACTGTGCTTCCGCATGCTTAGCAGGAGCAGACAAGAGGCTTTTTACAAACCGCCATTGTGCACTGGGTCAGAGAGTGTCATAATGCACCTATGTCAGAAAGGGCCCTTTGCTCTCTGCCGTGCCCTCCATTGCTCTAGAGGTGGAAGGCACAAAGCACTGCCTCCATCCTTCAATTGGAGACAAGCCAGCAACTGTCCTGCTTCCAGCTCTTTAGGAAGCTGGGAAAGCACTCGCATTCCACAGTGCTCTTGCAGCGTCCTGGGAACGTCACATACAAAGGCAGCTGAACACCGTGTCTTTTCAGCCCTTAACTCACCAATCTGCAACATCTGCTTCTGCCGCATTTCCACCTTGCCTACCCGGCTCAGACGAAATGCCTACATCTTCCCCTCAAGCGACTGTGCTGATTCCCAAATGATTGAGCATCCACATGCTTAGGAGGCGATAAACTGCATGCCTTTTTCCAACCACCATTTTACACTGCTTAGAGAGCGTCGGAAAGCAGCTATGTCAGAAAGGCCCCTTTGCTCTCAGCCATGCCCTCCATTGCTCTCGAGGTGGAAGGCACAAGGCACTGGTTCTGGATCCACCCCTCAATGGGAGACAAACCACATCTTGTCCTGTCTCCAGCTCTTTAGGAAGTGGAGAAAAAACTCCCTTTCCACAGTGCTCTTACAGCGTCCTGGGAACATCTCATACAAAGGAGGTTGAACGCCGTTTCTTTTCAGCACTTCACTCGCCAGTCTGGGACATCTGCATGCTGCACAATTCCAACTTGCCAACCCGGCTCAGGCGAAATGCCTACATCTTCCCCTTGAGCAATGGGGATGAGGCCCATAGGATTGTGGTTCCACATGCTGAGGAGGAGAGAGACAATAGGCTTTTAACTAACCACGAAGTGCAACGGTTGGGAGAGTGTCAGAAAGCACCAATGGCTGAAAGACCCCTTTACTCTCAGCCGCGCCCTCCATTGCTGTAGAGGTGGAAGGCACAAAGCACTGCCTCCATCCTTCAATGGGAGACAAGCCATAAACTGTCTTGCCTCCAGCTCTTTAGGAAGCTGGGAAAGAACTCGCTTTCCACAGTGCTGTTACAGCATACGAGGAAACTCTCATACAGAGGCAGCTCAAACGCGATATCTTCCCAGTGCTTAACTGGCCGCTTTAGGACTTCCGCTTCTGCCACACTTCCACCTTGCCAACCCGGCTCAGACGAAATGCCTACATCTTCCCCTTAATCAACGGGGCCGAAGCCCACATGATTGTGCTGCCACATGCTTAGCAGGAGCAGACAATAGGCTTTTTACAAACCGCCATTGTGCACTGGGTCAGAGAGTGTCAGAATGCACCTATGTCAGAAAGGGCCCTTTGCTCTCAGCAGTGCCCTCCATTGCTCTAGAGGTGGAAGGCACAAAGCACTGCCTCCATCCTTCAATTGGAGACAAGCCATAAACTGTCTTGCCTGCAGCTCTTTAGGAAGCTGACAAACAACTCGCTTTCCACAGTCCTGTTACAGCAGACTGGGGACTTCTCATACAAAGGCAGCTCAAATGGCATTTCTTCCCAGCTCTTAACTCGCAGCTTAGGACTCCAGCTTCTGCCGCAATTCCACCTTGCCAACCCGGCTCAGACGAAATGCCTACATCTTCCCCTGAAGCAAATGGTCTGAGTCCCAAATGATTGAGCGTCCACGTGCTTAGGAAGCGATAGACTGCACGCCTTTTTCCAACCACCATTGCTCACTGCTGGAGAGAGTGTCGGAAAGCAGCTATGTCAGAAAGACCCCTTTGCTCTCAGCCGTGCCCTTCATTGCTCTAGACGTGGAATGCACAATGCACTGGCTCACCCCCTCAAGGGGCGACAAGCCACAGACCATCTTCCTTCCATCTCTTTAGGAAGCTGAGCAGGAACTCGCTTTCAACAGTGCTCTTTCTGTGTCCTGGCAACATCTCATACAAAGGCAGCTGATATGCCATTTCTTTTCAGCGCTTAACTCGCAGATTTGGAACTTCTGCTCCTGCCACATTTCCACCTTGCCAACCCGGCTCAGACGAAATGTCTACATCTTCCCCTTCAGCAACGGGGACGAGGCCCAGATGACTGTGCTTCCGCATGCTTAGCAGGAGCAGACAATAGGCTTTTTACAAACCGCCATTGTGCACTGGGTCAGAGAGTGTCAGAATGCACCTATGTCAGAAAGGGCCCTTTGCTCTCAGCCGTGCCCTCCATTGCTCTAGAGGTGGAAGGCACAAAGCACTGCCTCCATCCTTCAATTGGAGACAAGCCAGCAACTGTCCTGCTTCCAGCTCTTTAGGAAGCTGGGAAAGCACTCGCATTCCACAGTGCTCTTACAGCGTCCTGGGAACCTCTCATACAAAGGCAGTTGAACATCGTGTCTTTTCAGCCCTTAACTCACCAATCTGCAACATCTGCTTCTGCCGCATTTCCACCTTGCCAACCCGGCTCAGACGAAATGCCTACATCTTCCCCTCAAGCGATTGTGCTGATTCCCAAATGATTGAGCATCCACATGCTTAGGAGGCGATAAACTGCATGCCTTTTTCCAACCACCATTTTACACTGCTTAGAGAGCGTCGGAAAGCAGCTATGTCAGAAAGGCCCCTTTGCTCTCAGCCATGCCCTCCATTGCTCTCGAGGTGGAAGGCACAAGGCACTGGTTCTGCATCCACCCCTCAATGGGAGACAAACCACATCTTGTCCTGCTTCCAGATCTTTAGGAAGTGGAGAAGAAACTCCCTTTCCACAGTGCTCTTACAGCGTCCTTGGACCATCTCATACAAAGGAGGCTGAACGCCGTTTCTTTTCAGCACTTAACTCGCCAGTCTGGGACATCTGCATCCTGCACGTTTCCACCTTGCCAACCCGGCTCAGACGAAATGCCTACATCTTCCCCTTGAGCAATGGGGATGAGGCCCATAGGATTGTGGTTCCACATGCTGAGGAGGAGAGAGACAATAGGCTTTAAACTAACCATGAAGTGCAACGGTTGGGAGAGTGTCAGAAAGCACCAATGGCAGAAACACCCCTTTACTCTGAGCCGCGCCCTCCATTGCTGTAGAGGTGGAAGGCACAAAGCACTGCCTCCATCCTTCAATTGGAGACAAGCCATAAACTGTCTTGCCTCCAGCTCTTTAGGAAGCTGGGAAAGAACTCGCTTTCCACAGTGCTGTTACAGCATACGATTTAACTCTCATCCAGAGGCAGCTCAAACGCCATTTCTTCCCAGTGCTTATCTGGCTGCTTTAGGACTTCCGCTTCTGCCACAGTTCCACCTTGCCAACCCGGCTCAGACGAAATGCCTACATCTTCCCCTTAAGCAACGGGGACGAGGCCCACATGATTGTGCTGCCACATGCTTAGCAGGAGCAGACAATAGGCTTTTTACAAACCGCCATTGTGCACTGGGCAGAGAGTGTCAGAATGCACCTATGTCAGAAAGGGCCCTTTGCTCTCAGCCGTGCCCTCCATTGCTCTAGAGGTGGAAGGCACAAAGCACTGCCTCCATCCTTCAATTGGAGACAAGCCATAAACTGTCTTGCCTGCAGCTCTTTAGGAAGCTGACAAACAACTCGCTTTCCACAGTCCTGTTACAGCACACCGGGGAACTTCTCATACAAAGGCAGATCAAATGGCATTTCTTCCCAGCCCTTAACTCGCAGCTTTAGGACTCCTGCTTCTGCCGCAATGCCACATTGCCAACCCGGCTCAGACGAAATGCCTACATCTTCCCCTGAATAAACTGGTCTGATTGCCAAATGATTGAGCGTCCACGTGCTTAGGAGGCGATAGACTGCACGCCTTTTTCCAACCACCATTGTGCACTGCTGGAGAGAGTGTCGGAAAGCAGCTATGTCAGAAAGACCCCTTTGCTCTCAGCCGTGCCCTTCATTGCTCTAGACGTGGAATGCACAAGGCACTGGCTCCCCCCCTCAAGGGGCGACAAGCTACAGACCATCTTCCTTCCATCTCTTTAGGAAGCTGAGCAAGAACTCGCTTTCAACAGTGCTCTTTCTGTGTCCCGGCAACATCTCATACAAAGGCAGCTGATATGCCATTTCTTTTCAGCGCTTAACTCGCAGATTTGGATCTTCTGCTCCTGCCACATTTCCAGGTTGCCAACCCGGCTCAGACATAATGTCTACATCTTCCCCTTCAGCAACGGGGACGTGGTCCAGATGATTGTGCTTCCGCATGCTTAGCAGGAGCAGAGAATAGGCTTTTTACAACCCGCCATTGTGCACTGGGTCAGAGAGTGTCAGAATGCACCTATGTCAGAAAGGGCCCTTTGCTCTCAGCCGTGCCCTCCATTGCTGTAGAGGTGGAGGGCACAAAGCACTGCCTCCATCCTTCAATTGGAGACAAGCCAGCAACTGTCCTGCTTCCAGCTCTTTAGGAAGCTGGGAAAGCACTCACATTCCACAGTGCTCTTACAGCATCCTGGGAACGTCTCATACAAAGGCAGCTGAACACCGTGTCTTTTCAGCCCTTAACTCACCAATCTGCAACATCTGCTTCTGCCGCATTTCCACCTTGCCAACACGGCTCAGACGAAATGCCTACATCTTCCCCTCAAGCGACTGTGCTGATTCCCAAATGATTGAGCATCCACATGCTTAGGAGGGGATAAACTGCATGCCTTTTTCCAACCACCATTTTACACTGCTTAGACAGCGTCGGAAAGCAGCTATGTCAGAAAGGACCCTTTGCTCTCAGCCATGCCCTCCATTGCTCTTGAGGTGGAAGGCACAAGGCACTGGTTCTTGATCCACTCCTCAATGGGAGACAAAACACATCTTGGCCTGTCTCCAGCTCTTTAGGAAGTGGAGAAAAAACTCCCTTTCCACAGTGCTGTTACAGCGTCCTGGGAACATCTCATACAAAGGAGGCTGAACGCCGTTTCTTTTCAGCACTTCACTCGCCAGTCTGGGACATCTGCATCCCGCACGTTTCCACCTTGCCAACCCGGCTCAGACGAAATGCCTACATCTTCCCCTTGAACAATGGGGATGAGGCCCATAGGATAGTGGTTCCACATGCTGAGTAGGAGAGAGACAATAGGGTTTTAAATAACCACGAAGTGGAACGGTTGGGAGAGTGTCAGAAAGCACCAATGGCAAAAAGACCCCTTTATTCTCAGCCGTGACCTCCATTGCTGTAGAGGTGGAAGGCACAACGCACTGCCTCCATCCTTCAATGGGAGACAAGCCATATACTGTCTTGCCTCCAGCTCTTTAGGAAGCTGGGTAAGAACTCGCTTTCCACAGTGCCGTTACAGCATACGAGGAAACTCTCATACAGAGGCAGCTCAAACGCCATTTCTTCCCAGTGCTTAACTGGCCGCTTTAGGACTTCCGCTTGTGCCACAGTTCCACCTTGCCAACACGGCTCAGACGAAATGCCTACATCTTCCCCTTAAGCAAAGGGGGCGAAGCCCACATGATTGTGCTGCCACATGCTTAGCAGGAGCAGACAATACTCTTTTTACAAACCGCCATTGTGCACTGGGTCAGAGAGTGTCAGAATGCACCTATGTCAGAAAGGGCCCTTAGCTCTCAGCCGTGCCGTCCATTGCTCTAGAGGTGGAAGGCACAAAGCTCTGCCTCCATCCTTCAATTGGAGACAAGCCATAAACTGTCTTGCCTCCAGCTCTTTAGGAAGCTGACAAACAACTCGCTTTCCACAGTCCTGTTACAGCAGACGGGGGAACTTCTCATACAAAGGCAGCTCAAATGGCATTTCTTCCCAGCCCTTAACTCGCAGCTTAGGACTCCTGCTTCTGCCGCAATTCCACCTTGCCAACCCGGCTCAGACAAAATGCCTACATCTTCCCCTGAAGCAACTGGGCTGAGTCCCAAATGATTGAGCGTCCACGTGCTTAGGAGGCGATAGACTGCACGCCTTTTTCCAACCACCATTGTGCACTGCTGGAGAGAGTTACGGAAAGCAGCTATGTCAGAAAGACCCCTTTACTCTCAGCCGTGCCCTTCATTGCTGTAGACGTGGAATGCACAATGCACTGGCTCCCCCCCTCAAGGGGCGAAAAGCCACAGACCATCTTCCTTCCATCTCTTTAGGAAGCTGAGCAAGAACTCGCTTTCAACAGTGCTCTTTCTGTGTCCTGGCAACATCTCATACAAAGGCAGCTGATATGCCATTTCTTTTCAGCGCTTAACTCGCAGATTTGGAACTTCTGCTCCTGCCACATTTCCACCTTGTCAACCCGGCTCAGACGAAATGTCTACATCTTCCGCTTCAGCAACGGGGACGAGGCCCAGATGATTGTGCTTCCGCATGCTTAGCAGGAGCAGACAATAGGCTTTTTACAAACCGCCATTGTGCACTGGGTCAGAGAGTGTCAGAATGCACCTATGTCAGAAAGGGCCCTTTGCTCTCAGCCGTGCCCTCCATTGCTCTAGAGGTGGAAGGCACAAAGCACTGCCTCCATCCTTCAATTGGAGACAAGCCATAAACTGTCTTGCCTCCAGCTCTTTAGGAAGCTGACAAAAAACTCGCTTTCCACAGTCCTGTTACAGCATACTGGGGAACTTCTCATACAAAGGCAGCTCAAATGGCATTTCTTCCCAGCCCTTAACTCGCAGCTTAGGACTCCTGATTCTGCCGCAATTCCACCTTGCCAACCCGGCTCAGACGAAATGCCTACATCTTCCCCTGAAGCAACAGGGCTGAGTCCCAAATGATTGAGCGTCCACGTGCTTAGGAGGCGATAAACTGCACGCCTATTTCCAACCACCATTTTACACTGCTTAGAGAGCGTCGGAAAGCAGCTATGTCAGAAAGGCCCCTCTGCTCTCAGCCATGCCCTCCATTGCTCTCGATGTGGAAGGCACAAGGCACTGGTTCTGGATCCACCCTCAATGGGAGACAAGCCACATCTTGTCCTGTCTCCAGCTATTTAGGAATTGAAGAAAAAGTCCCTTTCCACAGTGCTCTTACAGCGTCCTGGGAACATCTCATACAAAGGAGGCTGAACGCCGTTTCATTTCAGCACTTCACTCGCCAGTCTGGGACATCTGCATCCTGCACGTTTCCACCTTGCCAACCCGGCTCAGACGGAATGCCTACATCTTCCCCTTGAGCAAAGGGGATGAGGCCCATAGGATTGTGGTTCCACATGCTGAGGAGGAGAGAGACAATAGGCTTTTAACTAACCACGAAGTGCATTGGTTGGGAGAGTGTCAGAAAGCACCAATGGCAGAAACACCCCTTTACTCTCAGCCGCGCCCTCCATTGCTGTAGAGGTGGAAGGCACAAAGCACTGCCTCCATCCTTCAATGGGAGACCAGCCGTAAACTGTCTTGCCTCCAGCTCTCTAGGAAGCTGGGATAGAACTCGCTTTCAACAGTGCTGTTGCTGCATACGAAGAAACTCTCATACAGAGGCAGCTCAAACGCCATTTCTTCCCAGTGCTTAACTGGCTGCTTTAGGACTTCCGCTTCTGCCACAGTTCGACCTTGCCAACACGGCTCAGACGAAATGCCTACATCTTCCCCTTAAGCAACGGGGGAGAAGCCCACATGATTGTGCTGCCACATGCTTAGCAGGAGCAGACAATAGGCTTTTTACAAACCGCCATTGTGCACTGGGTCAGAGAGTGTCAGAATGCACCTATGTCAGAAAGGGCCCTTTGCTCTCAGCCGTGCCCTCCATTGCTCTAGAGGTGGAAGGCACAAAGCACTGCCTCCATCCTTCAATTGGAGACAAGCCATAAACTCTCTTGCCTCCAGCTCTTTAGGAAGCTGACAAACAACTCGCTTTCCACAGTCCTTTTACAGCAGACCGGGGATCTTCTCATACAAAGGCAGCTCCAATGATATTTCTTCGCAGCCCTTAACTCGCAGCTTTAGGACTCCTGCTTCAGCCGCAATTCCACCTTGCCAACCTGGCTCAGACCAAATGCCTACATCTTCCCCTGAAGCAACTGGGCTGAGTCCCAAATGATTGAGCGTCCACGTGCTTAGGAGGCGATAGACTGCACGTCCTTTTCCAACCACCAATGTGCACTGCTGGAGAGAGTGTCGGAAAGCAGCTATGTCAGAAAGACCCCTTTGCTCTCAGCCGTGCCCTTCATTGCTCTAGACGTGGAATGCACAATGCACTGGCTCCCCCCCTCAAGGGGCGACAAGCCACAGACCATCTTCCTTCCATCTCTTTAGGAAGCTGAGCAACAACTCGCTTTCAACAGTGCTCTTTCTGTGTCCTGGCAACATCTCATACAAAGGCAGCTGATATGCCATTTCTTTTCAGCGCTTAACACGCAGATTTGGAACTTCTGCTCCTGCCACATTTCCACCTTGCCAACCCGGCTCAGACGAAATGTCTACATCTTCCCCTTCAGCAGCGGGGACGAGGCCCAGATGACTGTGCTTCCGCATGCTTAGCAGGAGCAGACAAGAGGCTTTTTACAAACCGCCATTGTGCACTGGGTCAGAGAGTGTCATAATGCACCTATGTCAGAAAGGGCCCTTTGCTCTCTGCCGTGCCCTCCATTGCTCTAGAGGTGGAAGGCACAAAGCACTGCCTCCATCCTTCAATTGGAGACAAGCCAGCAACTGTCCTGCTTCCAGCTGTTTAGGAAGCTGGGAAAGCACTCGCATTCCACAGTGCTCTTGCAGCGTCCTGGGAACGTCTCATACAAAGGCAGCTGAACACCGTGTCTTTTCAGCCCTTAACTCACCAATCTGCAACATCTGCTTCTGCCGCATTTCCACCTTGCCTACCCGGCTCAGGCGAAATGCCTACATCTTCCCCTCAAGTGACTGTGCTGATTCCCAAATGATTGAGCATCCACATGCTTAGGAGGCGATAAACTGCATGCCTTTTTCCAACCACCATTTTACACTGCTTAGAGAGCGTCGGAAAGCAGCTATGTCAGAAAGTCCCCTTTGCTCTCAGCCATGCCCTCCATTGCTCTCGAGGTGGATGGCACAAGGCACTGGTTCTGGATCCACCCTTCAATGGGAGACAAACCACATCTTGTCCTGTCTCCAGCTCTTTAGGAAGTGGAGAAAAAACTCCCTTTCCACAGTGCTCTTACAGCGTCCTGGGAACATCTCATACAAAGGAGGTTGAACGCCGTTTCTTTTCAGCACTTCACTCGCCAGTCTGGGACATCTGCATGCTGCACAATTCCAACTTGCCAACCCGGCTCAGGCGAAATGCCTACATCTTCCCCTTGAGCAATGGGGATGAGGCCCATAGGATTGTGGTTCCACATGCTGAGGAGGAGAGAGACAATAGGCTTTTAACTAACCACGAAGTGCAACGGTTGGGAGAGTGTCAGAAAGCACCAATGGCTGAAAGACCCCTTTACTCTCAGCCGCGCCCTCCATTGCTGTAGAGGTGGAAGGCACAAAGCACTGCCTCCATCCTTCAATGGGAGACAAGCCATAAACTGTCTTGCCTCCAGCTCTTTAGGAAGCTGGGAAAGAACTCGCTTTCCACAGTGCTGTTACAGCATATGAGGAAACTCTCATACAGAGGCAGCTCAAACTCCATATCTTCCCAGTGCTTAACTGGCCGCTTTAGGACTTCCGCTTCTGCCACACTTCCACCTTGCCAACCCGGCTCAGACGAAATGCCTACATCTTCCCCTTAATCAACGGGGCCGAAGCCCACATGATTGTGCTGCCACATGCTTAGCACGAGCAGACAATAGGCCTTTTACAAACCGCCATTGTGCACTGGGTCAGAGAGTGTCAGAATGCACCTATGTCAGAAAGGGCCCTTTGCTCTCAGCAGTGCCCTCCATTGCTCTAGAGGTGGAAGGCACAAAGCACTGCCTCCATCCTTCAATTGGAGACAAGCCATAAACTGTCTTGCCTGCAGCTCTTTAGGAAGCTGACAAACAACTCGCTTTCCACAGTCCTGTTACAGCAGACTCGAGACTTCTCATACAAAGGCAGCTCAAATGGCATTTCTTCCCAGCTCTTAACTCGCAGCTTAGGACTCCAGCTTCTGCCGCAATTCCACCTTGCCAACCCGGCTCAGACGAAATGCCTACATCTTCCCCTGAAGCAAATGTTCTGAGTCCCAAATGATTGAGCATCCACGTGCTTAGGAAGCGATAGACTGCACGCCTTTTTCCAACCACCATTGCTCACTGCTGGAGAGAGTGTCAGAAAGCAGCTATGTCAGAAAGACCCCTTTGCTCTCAGCCGTGCCCTTCATTGCTCTAGACGTGGAATGCACAATGCACTGGCTCCCCCCCTCAAGGGGCGAGAAGCCACAGACCATCTTCCTTCCATCTCTTTAGGAAGCTGAGCAGGAACTCGCTTTCAACAGTGCTCTTTCTGTGTCCTGGCAACATCTCATACAAAGGCAGCTGATATGCCATTTCTTTTCAGCGCTTAACTCGCAGATTTGGAACTTCTGCTCCTGCCACATTTCCACCTTGCCAACCCGGCTCAGACGAAATGTCTACATCTTCCCCTTCAGCAACGGGGACGAGGCCCAGATGACTGAGCTTCCGCATGCTTAGCAGGAGCAGACAATAGGCTTTTTACAAACCGCCATTGTGCACTGGGTCAGAGAGTGTCAGAATGCACCTATGTCAGAAAGGGCCCTTTGCTCTCAGCCGTGCCCTCCATTGCTCTAGAGGTGGAAGGCACAAAGCACTGCCTCCATCCTTCAATTGGAGACAAGCCAGCAACTGTCCTGCTTCCAGCTCTTGAGGAAGCTGGGAAAGCACTCGCATTCCACAGTGCTCTTACAGCGTCCTGGGAACCTCTCATACAAAGGCAGTTGAACACCGTGTCTTTTCAGCCCTTAACTCACCAATCTGCAACATCTGCTTCTGCCGCATTTCCACCTTGCCAACCCGGCTCAGACGAAATGCCTACATCTTCCCCTCAAGCGATTGTGCTGATTCCCAAATGATTGAGCATCCACATGCTTAGGAGGCGATAAACTGCATGCCTTTTTCCAACCACCATTTTACACTGCTTAGAGAGCGTCGGAAAGCAGCTATGTCAGAAAGGCCCCTTTGCTCTCAGCCATGCCCTCCATTGCTCTCGAGGTGGAAGGCACAAGGCACTGGTTCTGGATCCACCCCTCAATGGGAGACAAACCACATCTTGTCCTGCTTCCAGATCTTTAGGAAGTGGAGAAGAAACTCCCTTTCCACAGTGCTCTTACAGCGTCCTAGGACCATCTCATACAAAGGAGGCTGAACGCCGTTTCTTTTCAGCACTTAACTCGCCAGTCTGGGACATCTGCATCCTGCACGTTTCCACCTTGCCAACCCGGCTCAGACGAAATGCCTACATCTTCCCCTTGAGCAATGGGGATGAGGCCCATAGGATTGTGGTTCCACATGCTGAGGAGGAGAGAGACAATAGGCTTTAAACTAACCATGAAGTGCAACGGTTGGGAGAGTGTCAGAAAGCACCAATGGCAGAAACACCCCTTTACTCTGAGCCGCGCCCTCCATTGCTGTAGAGGTGGAAGGCACAAAGCACTGCCTCCATCCTTCAATTGGAGACAAGCCATAAACTGTCTTGCCTCCAGCTCTTTAGGAAGCTGGGAAAGAACTCGCTTTCCACAGTGCCGTTACAGCATAGGATTTAACTCTCATACAGAGGCAGCTCAAACGCCATTTCTTCCCAGTGCTTATCTGGCTGCTTTAGGACTTCCGCTTCTGCCACAGTTCCACCTTGCCAACCCGGCTCAGACGAAATGCCTACATCTTCCCCTTAAGGAACGGGGACGAGGCCCACAAGATTGTGCTGCCACATGCTTAGCAGGAGCAGACAATAGGCTTTTTACAAACCGCCATTGTGCACTGCTGGAGAGAGTGTCAGAATGCACCTATGTCAGAAAGGGCCCTTTGCTCTCAGCCGTGCCCTCCATTGCTCTAGAGGTGGAAGGCACAAAGCACTGCCTCCATCCTTCAATTGGAGACAAGCCATAAACTGTCTTGCCTCCAGCTCTTTAGTAAGCTGACAAACAACTCACTTTCCACAGTCCTGTTACAGCAGACGGGGGAACTTCTCATACAAAGGCAGCTCAAATGGCATTTCTTCCCAGCCCTTAACTCGCAGCTTAGGACTCCTGATTCTGCCGCAATTCCACCTTGCCAACCCGGCTCAGACGAAATGCCTACATCTTCCCCTGAATAAACTGGTCTGATTGCCATATGATTGAGCGTCCACGTGCTTAGGAGGCGATAGACTGCACGCCTTTTTCCAACCACCATTGTGCACTGCTGGAGAGAGTGTCGGAAAGCAGCTATGTCAGAAAGACCCCTTTGCTCTCAGCCGTGCCCTTCATTGCTCTAGACATGGAATGCACGACGCAATGGCTCCCCCCCTTCAAGGGGCGACAAGCCACAGACCATCTTCCTTCCATCTCTTTAGGAAGCTGAGCAAGAACTCGCTTTCAACAGTGCTCTTTCTGTGTCCTGGCAACATCTCATACAAAGGCAGCTGATATGCCATTTCTTTTCAGCGCTTAACTCGCAGATTTGGAACTTCTGCTCCTGCCACATTTCCACCTTGCCAACCCGGCTCAGACGAAATGTCTACATCTTCCCCTTCAGCAACGGGGACGAGGCCCAGATGACTGTGCTTCCGCATGCTTAGCAGGAGCAGAAAATAGGCTTTTTACAAACCGCCATTGTGCACATGGTCAGAGAGTGTCAGAATGCACCTATGTCAGAAAGGGCCCTTTACTCTCTGCCGTGCCCTCCATTGCTCTAGAGGTGGAAGGCACAAAGCACTGCCTCCATCCTTCAATTGGAGACGAGCCAGCAACTGTCCTGCTTCCAGCTCTTTAGGAAGCGGGGAAAGCACTCGCATTCCACAGTGCTCTTACAGGGTCCTGGGAACGTCTCATACAAAGGCAGCTGAACACCGTGTCTTTTCAGCCCTTAACTCACCAATCTGCAACATCTGCTTCTGCCGCATTTCCACCTTGCCAACCCGGCTCAGACGAAATGCCTACATCTTCCCCTCAAGCGACTGTGCTGATTCCCAAATGATTGAGCATCCACATGCTTAGGAGGCGATAAACTGCATGCCTTTTTCCAACCACCATTTTACACTGCTTAGAGAGCGTCGGAAAGCAGCTATGTCAGAAAGGCCCCTTTGCTCTCAGCCATGCCCTCCATTGCTCTCGAGGTGGAAGGCACAAGGCACTGGTTCTGGATCCACCCCTCAATGGGAGACAAACCACATCTTGTCCTGCTTCCAGATCTTTAGGAAGTGGAGAAGAAACTCCCTTTCCACAGTGCTCTTACAGCGTCCTTGGACCATCTCATACAAAGGAGGCTGAACGCCGTTTCTTTTCAGCACTTAACTCGCCAGTCTGGGACATCTGCATCCTGCACGTTTCCACCTTGCCAACCCGGCTCAGACGAAATGCCTACATCTTCCCCTTGAGCAATGGGGATGAGGCCCATAGGATTGTGGTTCCACATGCTGAGGAGGAGAGAGACAATAGGCTTTAAACTAACCATGAAGTGCAACGGTTGGGAGAGTGTCAGAAAGCACCAATGGCAGAAACACCCCTTTACTCTGAGCCGCGCCCTCCATTGCTGTAGAGGTGGAAGGCACAAAGCACTGCCTCCATCCTTCAATTGGAGACAAGCCATAAACTGTCTTGCCTCCAGCTCTTTAGGAAGCTGGGAAAGAACTCGCTTTCCACAGTGCCGTTACAGCATAGGATTTAACTCTCATACAGAGGCAGCTCAAACGCCATTTCTTCCCAGTGCTTATCTGGCTGCTTTAGGACTTCCGCTTCTGCCACAGTTCCACCTTGCCAACCCGGCTCAGACGAAATGCCTACATCTTCCCCTTAAGGAACGGGGACGAGGCCCACAAGATTGTGCTGCCACATGCTTAGCAGGAGCAGACAATAGGCTTTTTACAAACCGCCATTGTGCACTGCTGGAGAGAGTGTCAGAATGCACCTATGTCAGAAAGGGCCCTTTGCTCTCAGCCGTGCCCTCCATTGCTCTAGAGGTGGAAGGCACAAAGCACTGCCTCCATCCTTCAATTGGAGACAAGCCATAAACTGTCTTGCCTCCAGCTCTTTAGTAAGCTGACAAACAACTCGCTTTCCACAGTCCTGTTACAGCAGACGGGGGAACTTCGCATACAAAGGCAGCTCAAATGGCATTTCTTCCCAGCCCTTAACTCGCAGCTTAGGACTCCTGATTCTGCCGCAATTCCACCTTGCCAACCCGGCTCAGACGAAATGCCTACATCTTCCCCTGAATAAACTGGTCTGATTGCCATATGATTGAGCGTCCACGTGCTTAGGAGGCGATAGACTGCACGCCTTTTTCCAACCACCATTGTGCACTGCTGGAGAGAGTGTCGGAAAGCAGCTATGTCAGAAAGACCCCTTTGCTCTCAGCCGTGCCCTTCATTGCTCTAGACATGGAATGCACGACGCAATGGCTCCCCCCCTTCAAGGGGCGACAAGCCACAGACCATCTTCCTTCCATCTCTTTAGGAAGCTGAGCAACAACTCGCTTTCAACAGTGCTCTTTCTGTGTCCTGGCAACATCTCATACAAAGGCAGCTGATATGCCATTTCTTTTCAGCGCTTAACTCGCAGATTTGGAACTTCTGCTCCTGCCACATTTCCACCTTGCCAACCCGGCTCAGACGAAATGTCTACATCTTCCCCTTCAGCAACGGGGACGAGGCCCAGATGACTGTGCTTCCGCATGCTTAGCAGGAGCAGAAAATAGGCTTTTTACAAACCGCCATTGTGCACATGGTCAGAGAGTGTCAGAATGCACCTATGTCAGAAAGGGCCCTTTACTCTCAGCCGTGCCCTCCATTGCTCTAGAGGTGGAAGGCACAAAGCACTGCCTCCATCCTTCAATTGGAGACGAGCCAGCAACTGTCCTGCTTCCAGCTCTTTAGGAAGCTGGGAAAGCACTCGCATTCCACAGTGCTCTTACAGGGTCCTGGGAACGTCTCATACAAAGGCAGCTGAACACCGTGTCTTTTCAGCCCTTAACTCACCAATCTGCAACATCTGCTTCTGCCGCATTTCCACCTTGCCAACCCGGCTCAGACGAAATTCCTACATCTTCCACTCAAGCGACTGTGCTGATTCCCAAATGATTGAGCATCCACATGCTTAGGAGGCGATAAACTGCAAGCCTTTTTCCAACCACCATTTTACACTGCTTAGAGAGCGTCGGAAAGCAGCTATGTCAGAAAGGCCCCTTTGCTCTCAGCCATGCCCTCCATTGCTCTCAAGGTGGAAGACACAAGGCACTGGTTCTGGATCCATCCCTCAATGGGAGACAAACCACATCTTGGCCTGCTTCCAGATCTTTAGGAAGTGGAGAAAAAACACCCTTTCCACACTGCTCTTACAGCGTCCTGGGAACACCTCATACAAAGGAGGCTGAACGCCGTTTCTTTTCAGCACTTCACTCGCCAGTCTGGGACATCTGCATCCTGCACGTTTCCACCTTGCCAACCCGGCTCAGACGACTTGCCTACATCTTCCCCTTGAACAATGGGGATGAGGCCCATAGGATTGTGGTTCCACATGCTGAGGAGGAGACAGACAATAGGCTTTTATCTAACCACGAAGTGCAATGGTTCGGAGAGTGTCAGAAAGCACCAATGGCAGAAAGACCCCTTTACTCTGAGCCGCGCCCTCCATTGCTGTAGAGATGGAAGGCACAAAGCACTGCCTCCATCCTTCAATGGGAGACAAGCCATATACTGTCTTGCCTCCAGCTCTTTAGGAAGCTGGGAAAGAACTCGCTTTCCACAGTGCTCTTACAGCGTCCTGGGAACATCTCATACAAAGGAGGCTGAACGCCGTTTCTTTTCAGCACTTCACTCGCCAATCTGGGACATCTGCATCCTGCACGTTTCCACATTGCCAACCCGGCTCAGACGAAATGCCTACATCTTCCCCTTGAGCAATGTGGATGAGGCCCATAGGATTGTGGTTTCACATGCTGAGGAGGAAGAGACAATAGGGTTTTAACTAACCACGAAGTGCAATGGTTGGGAGAGTGTCAGAAAGCACCAACGGCAGAAAGACCCCTTTACTCTCAGCCGCGCCCTCCATTGCTGTAAAGGTGGAAGGCACAAAGCACTGCCTCCATCCTTCAATGGGAGACAAGCCATAAACTGTCTTGCCTCCAGCTCTTTAGGAAGCTGAGAAAGAACTCGCTTTCCACAGCGCTGTTACAGCATACGAGGAAACTCTCATACAGAGGCAGCTCAAACGCCATTTCTTCCCAGTGCTTAACTGGCCGCTTTAGGACTTCCGCTTCTGCCACAGTTCCACCTTGCCAACCCGGCTCAGACGAAATGCCTACATCTTCCCCTTAAGCAACGGGGGCGAAGCCCACATGATTGTGCTTCCACATGCTTAGCAGGAGCAGACAATAGGCTTTTTACAAACCGCCATTGTGCACTGGGTCAGAGAGTGTCAGAATGCACCTATGTCAGAAAGGGCCCTTTGCTCTCAGCCGTGCCCTCCATTGCTCTAGAGGTGGAAGGCACAAAGCACTGCCTCCATCCTTCAATTGGAGACAAGCCATAAACTGTCTTGCCTCCAGCTCTTTAGGAAGCTGACAAAAAACTCGCTTTCCACAGTCCTGTTACAGCAGACTGGGGAACTTCTCATGCAAAGGCAGCTACAATGGCATTTCTTCCCAGCCCTTAACTCGCAGCTTAGGACTCCTGATTCTGCCGCAATTCCACCTTGCCAACCCGGCTCAGACGAAATGCCTACATCTTCCCCTGAAGCAACAGGGCTGAGTCCCAAATGATTGAGCGTCCACGTGCTTAGGAGGCGATAGACTGCACGCCTATTTCCAACCACCATTGTGCACTGCTGGAGAGAGTGTCGGAAAGCAGCTATGTCAGAAAGACCCCTTTGCTCTCAGCCGTGCCCTTCATTGCTCTAGACGTGGAATGCACAATGCACTGGCTCCTCTCCTCTAGGGGCGACAACCACAAACCATCTTCCTTCCATCTCTTTAGGAAGCTGAGCAAGAACTCGCTTTCAACAGTGCTCTTTCTGTGTCCTGGCAACATCTCATACAAAGGCAGCTGATATGCCATTTCTTTTCAGCGCTTAACTCGCAGATTTGGAACTTCTGCTCCTGCCACAATTCCTGCTTGCCAACCCGGCTCAGACGAAATGTCTACATCTTCCCCTTCAGCAACGGGGACGAGGCCCAGATCACTGTGCTTCCGCATGCTTAGCAGGAGCAGACAATAGGCTTTTTACACACCGCCAATGTGCACTGGGTCAGAGAGTGTCAGAATGCACCTATGTCAGAAAGGGCCCTTTGCTCTCAGCCGTGCCCTCCATTGCTCTAGAGGTGGAAGGCACAAAGCACTGCCTCCATCCTTCAATTGGAGAAAAGCCTGCAACTGTCCTGCTTCCAGCTCTTGAGGAAGCTGGGAAAGCACTCGCATTCCACAGTGCACTTACATTGTCCTGGGAACGTCTTATACAAAGGCAGCTGAACACCGTGTCTTTTCAGCCCTTAACTCACCAACCTGCTACATCTGCTTCTGCCGCATTTCCACCTTGCCAACCCGGCTCAGACGAAATGCCTACATCTTCCCCTCAAGCGACTGTGCTGATTCCCAAATGATTGAGCATCCACATGCTTAGGAGGCGATAAACTGCATGCCTTTTTCCAACCACCATTTTACACTGCTTAGAGAGCGTCGTAAAGCAGCTATGTCAGAAAGGCCCCTCTGCTCTCAGCCATGCCCTCCATTGCTCTCGATGTGGAAGGCACAAGGCACTGGTTCTGGATCCACCCTCAATGGGAGACAAGCCACATCTTGTCCTGTCTCCAGCTATTTAGGAATTGAAGAAAAAGTCCCTTTCCACAGTGCTCTTACAGCGTCCTGGGAACATCTCATACAAAGGTGGCTGAACGCCATTTCATTTCAGCACTTCACTCGCCAGTCTGGGACATCTGCATCCTGCACGTTTCCACCTTGCCAACCCGGCTCAGACGGAATGCCTACATCTTCCCCTTGAGCAAAGGGGATGAGGCCCATAGGATTGTGGTTCCACATGCTGAGGAGGAGAGAGACAATAGGCTTTTAACTAACCACGAAGTGCATTGGTTGGGAGAGTGTCAGAAAGCGCCAATGGCAGAAACACCCCTTTACTCTCAGCCGCGCCCTCCATTGCTGTAGAGGTGGAAGGCACAAAGCACTGCCTCCATCCTTCAATTGGAGACAAGCCATAAACTCTCTTGCCTCCAGCTCTTTAGGAAGCTGACAAACAACTCGCTTTCCACAGTCCTTTTACAGCAGACCGGGGATCTTCTCATACAAAGGCAGCTCCAATGGCATTTCTTCGCAGCCCTTAACTCGCAGCTTTAGGACTCCTGCTTCTGCCGCAATTCCACCTTGCCAACCTGGCTCAGACCAAATGCCTACATCTTCCCCTGAAGCAACTGGGCTGAGTCCCAAATGATTGAGCGTCCACGTGCTTAGGAGGCGATAGACTGCACGTCTTTTTCCAACCACCAATGTGCACTGCTGGAGAGAGTGTCGGAAAGCAGCTATGTCAGAAAGACCCCTTTGCTCTCAGCCGTGCCCTTCATTGCTCTAGACGTGGAATGCACAATGCACTGGCTCCCCCCCTCAAGGGGCGACAAGCCACAGACCATCTTCCTTCCATCTCTTTAGGAAGCTGAGCAACAACTCGCTTTCAACAGTGCTCTTTCTGTGTCCTGGCAACATCTCATACAAAGGCAGCTGATATGCCATTTCTTTTCAGCGCTTAACTCGCAGATTTGGAACTTCTGCTCCTGCCACATTTCCACCTTGCCAACCCGGCTCAGACGAAATGTCTACATCTTCCCCTTCAGCAGCGGGGACGAGGCCCAGATGACTGTGCTTCCGCATGCTTAGCAGGAGCAGACAATAGGCTTTTTACAAACCGCCATTGTGCACTGGGTCAGAGAGTGTCATAATGCACCTATGTCAGAAAGGGCCCTTTGCTCTCTGCCGTGCCCTCCATTGCTCTAGAGGTGGAAGGCACAAAGCACTGCCTCCATCCTTCAATTGGAGACAAGCCAGCAACTGTCCTGCTTCCAGCTGTTTAGGAAGCTGGGAAAGCACTCGCATTCCACAGTGCTCTTGCAGCGTCCTGGGAACGTCTCATACAAAGGCAGCTGAACACCGTGTCTTTTCAGCCCTTAACTCACCAATCTGCAACATCTGCTTCTGCCGCATTTCCACCTTGCCTACCCGGCTCAGGCGAAATGCCTACATCTTCCCCTGAAGCGACTGTGCTGATTCCCAAAGGATTGAGCATCCACATGCTTAGGAAGCGATAAACTGCATGCCTTTTTCCAACCACCATTTTACACTGCTTAGAGAGCGTCGGAAAGCAGCTATGTCAGAAAGTCCCCTTTGCTCTCAGCCATGCCCTCCATTGCTCTCGAGGTGGAAGGCACAAGGCACTGGTTCTGGATCCACCCCTCAATGGGAGACAAACCACATCTTGTCCTGTCTCCAGCTCTTTAGGAAGTGGAGAAAAAACTCCCTTTCCACAGTGCTCTTACAGCGTCCTGGGAACATCTCATACAAAGGAGGTTGAACGCCGTTTCTTTTCAGCACTTCACTCGCCAGTCTGGGACATCTGCATGCTGCACAATTCCAACTTGCCAACCCGGCTCAGGCGAAATGCCTACATCTTCCCCTTGAGCAATGGGGATGAGGCCCATAGGATTGTGGTTCCACATGCTGAGGAGGAGAGAGACAATAGGCTTTTAACTAACCACGAAGTGCAACGGTTGGGAGAGTGTCAGAAAGCACCAATGGCTGAAAGACCCCTTTACTCTGAGCCGCGCCCTCCATTGCTGTAGAGGTGGAAGGCACAAAGCACTGCCTCCATCCTTCAATGGGAGACAAGCCATAAACTGTCTTGCCTCCAGCTCTTTAGGAAGCTGGGAAAGAACTCGCTTTCCACAGTGCTGTTACAGCATATGAGGAAACTCTCATACAGAGGCAGCTCAAACGCCATATCTTCCCAGTGCTTAACTGGCCGCTTTAGGACTTCCGCTTCTGCCACACTTCCACCTTGCCAACCCGGCTCAGACGAAATGCCTACATCTTCCCCTTAATCAACGGGGCCGAAGCCCACATGATTGTGCTGCCACATGCTTAGCAGGAGCAGACAATAGGCTTTTTACAAACCGCCATTGTGCACTGGGTCAGAGAGTGTCAGAATGCACCTATGTCAGAAAGGGCCCTTTGCTCTCAGCCGTGCCCTCCATTGCTCTAGAGGTGGAAGGCACAAAGCACTGCCTCCATCCTTCAATTGGAGACAAGCCATAAACTGTCTTGCCTGCAGCTCTTTAGGAAGCTGACAAACAACTCGCTTTCCACAGTCCTGTTACAGCAGACTGGGGACTTCTCATACAAAGGCAGCTCAAATGGCATTTCTTCCCAGCCCTTAACTCGCAGCTTAGGACTCCTGCTTCTGCCGCAATTCCACCTTGCCAACCCGGCTCAGACGAAATGCCTACATCTTCCCCTGAATAAACTGGTCTGATTGCCATATGATTGAGCGTCCACGTGCTTAGGAGGCGATAGACTGCACGCCTTTTTCCAACCACCATTGTGCACTGCTGGAGAGAGTGTCGGAAAGCAGCTATGTCAGAAAGACCCCTTTGCTCTCAGCCGTGCCCTTCATTGCTCTAGACATGGAATGCACGACGCAATGGCTCCCCCCCTTCAAGGGGCGACAAGCCACAGACCATCTTCCTTCCATCTCTTTAGGAAGCTGAGCAAGAACTCGCTTTCAACAGTGCTCTTTCTGTGTCCTGGCAACATCTCATACAAAGGCAGCTGATATGCCATTTCTTTTCAGCGCTTAACTCGCAGATTTGGAACTTCTGCTCCTGCCACATTTCCACCTTGCCAACCCGGCTCAGACGAAATGTCTACATCTTCCCCTTCAGCAACGGGGACGAGGCCCAGATGACTGTGCTTCCGCATGCTTAGCAGGAGCAGAGAATAGGCTTTTTACAAACCGCCATTGTGCACATGGTCAGAGAGTGTCAGAATGCACCTATGTCAGAAAGGGCCCTTTACTCTCAGCCGTGCCCTCCATTGCTCTAGAGGTGGAAGGCACAAAGCACTGCCTCCATCCTTCAATTGGAGACGAGCCAGCAACTGTCCTGCTTCCAGCTCTTTAGGAAGCTGGGAAAGCACTCGCATTCCACAGTGCTCTTACAGGGTCCTGGGAACGTCTCATACAAAGGCAGCTGAACACCGTGTCTTTTCAGCCCTTAACTCACCAATCTGCAACATCTGCTTCTGCCGCATTTCCACCTTGCCAACCCGGCTCAGACGAAATTCCTACATCTTCCACTCAAGCGACTGTGCTGATTCCCAAATGATTGAGCATCCACATGCTTAGGAGGCGATAAACTGCAAGCCTTTTTCCAACCACCATTTTACACTGCTTAGAGAGCGTCGGAAAGCAGCTATGTCAGAAAGGCCCCTTTGCTCTCAGCCATGCCCTCCATTGCTCTCAAGGTGGAAGGCACAAGGCACTGGTTCTGGATCCATCCCTCAATGGGAGACAAACCACATCTTGGCCTGCTTCCAGATCTTTAGGAAGTGGAGAAAAAACACCCTTTCCACACTGCTCTTACAGCGTCCTGGGAACACCTCATACAAAGGAGGCTGAACGCCGTTTCTTTTCAGCACTTCACTCGCCAGTCTGGGACATCTGCATCCTGCACGTTTCCACCTTGCCAACCCGGCTCAGACGACTTGCCTACATCTTCCCCTTGAACAATGGGGATGAGGCCCATAGGATTGTGGTTCCACATGCTGAGGAGGAGACAGACAATAGGCTTTTATCTAACCACGAAGTGCAATGGTTCGGAGAGTGTCAGAAAGCACCAATGGCAGAAAGACCCCTTTACTCTGAGCCGCGCCCTCCATTGCTGTAGAGATGGAAGGCACAAAGCACTGCCTCCATCCTTCAATGGGAGACAAGCCATATACTGTCTTGCCTCCAGCTCTTTAGGAAGCTGGGAAAGAACTCGCTTTCCACAGTGCTGTTACAGCATATGAGGAAACTCTCATACAGAGGCAGCTCAAACGCCATTTCTTCCCAGTGCTTAACTGGCCGCTTTAGGACTTCCACTTCTGCCACAGTTCCACCTTGCCAACCCGGCTCAGACGAAATGCCTACATCTTCCCCTTAAGCAACGGGGGCGAAGCCCACATGATTGTGCTGCCACATGCTTAGCAGGAGCAGACAATAGGCTTTTTACAAACCGCCATTGTGCACTGGGTCAGAGAGTGTCAGAATGCACCTATGTCAGAAAGGGCCCTTTGCTCTCAGCCGTGCCCTCCATTGCTCTAGAGGTGGAAGGCACAAAGCACTGCCTCCATCCTTCAATTGGAGACAAGCCATAAACTGTCTTGCCTCCAGCTCTTTAGGAAGCTGACAAACAACTCGCTTTCCACAGTCCTGTTACAGCAGACCGGGGAACTTCTCATACAAAGGCAGCTCAAATGGCATTTCTTCCCAGCCCTTAACTCGCAGCTTTAGGACTCCTGCTTCTGCCGCAATTCCACCTTGCCAACCCGGCTCAGACGAAATGCCTACATCTTCCCCTGAATAAACTGGTCTGATTGCCATATGATTGAGCGTCCACGTGCTTAGGAGGCGATAGACTGCACGCCTTTTTCCAACCACCATTGCGCACTGCTGGAGAGAGTTTCGGAAAGCAGCTATGTCAGAAAGATCCCTTTGCTCTCAGCCGTGCTCTTCATTGCTCTAGACGTGGAATGCACAATGCACTGGCTCACCCCCTCAAGGGGAGACAAGCCACAGACCATCTTCCTTCCATCTCTTTAGGAAGCTGAGCAAGAACTCGCTTTCAACAGTGCTCTTTCTGTGTCCTGGCAACATCTCATACAAAGGCAGCTGATATGCCATTTCTTTTCAGCGCTTAACTCGCAGATTTGGAACTTTTGATCCTGCCACATTTGCACCTTGCCAACCCGGCTCAGACGAAATGTCTACATCTTCCCCTTCAGCAACGGGGACGACTCACAGATGACTGTGCTTCCGCATGCTTAGCAGGAGCAGACAATAGGCTTTTTGCAAATCGCCATTGTGCACTGGGTCAGAGAGTGTCAGAATGCACCTATGTCAGAAAGGGCCCTTTGCTCTCAGCCGTGCCCTCCATTGCTCTAGAGGTGGAAGGCACAAAGCACTGCCTCCATCCTTCAATTGGAGACAAGCCAGCAACTGTCCTGCTTCCAGCTCTTTAGGAAGCTGGGAAAGCACTCGCATTCCACAGTGCTCTTGCAGCGTCCTCGGAAGGTCTCATAAAAAGGCAGCTGAACACCGTGTCTTTTCAGCCCTTAACTCACCAATCTGCAACATCTGCTTCTGCCGCATTTCCATCTTGCCAACCCGCCTCAGACGAAATGCCTACATCTTCCCCTGAAGCGACTGTGCTGATTCCCAAATGATTGAGCATCCACATGCTTAGGAGGCCATAAACTGCATGCCTTTTTCCAACCACCATTTTACACTGCTTAGAGAGCGTCGGAAAGCAGCTATGTCAGAAAGGACCCTTTGCTCTCAGCCATGCCCTCCATTGCTCTCGAGGTGGAAGGCACAAGGCACTGGTTCTGGATCCACCCCTCAATGGGAGACAAACCACATCTTGGCCTGCTTCCAACTCCTTAGGAATTGTAGAAAAATCTCCCTTTCCACAGTGCTCTTACAGCGTCCTGGGAACATCTCATACAAAGGAGGCTGTACGCCGTTTCTTTTCAGCACTTCACTCGCCAGTCTGGGACATCTGCATCCTGCACGTTTCCACCTTGCCAACCCGGCTCAGACGAAATGCCTACATCTTCCCCTTGAGCAATGGGGATGAGGCCCATAGGATTGTGGTTCCCCATGCTGAGGAGGAGAGAGACAATAGGCTTTTAACTAACCACGAAGTGCAACGGTTGGGAGAGTGTCAGAAAGCACCAATGGCAGAAAGACCCCTTTACTCTGAGCCGCGCCCTCCATTGCTGTAGAGGTGGAAGGCACAAGGCACTGCCTCAATCCTGCAAGGGGAGACAAGCCATAAACTGTCTTGCCTCCAGCTCTTTAGGAAGCTGGGAAAGAACTCGCTTTCCACAGTGCTGTTACAGCATACGAGGAAACTCTCATACAGAGGCAGCTCAAACACCTTTTCTTCCCAGTGCTTAACTGGCCAGTTTAGGACTTCCGCTTCTGCAACAGTCCCACCTTGCCAACCCGGCTCAGACGAAATGCATACATCTTCCCCTTAATCAACGGGGCCGAAGCCCACATGATTGTGCTGCCACATGCTTAGCAGGAGCAGACAATAGGCTTTTTACAAACCGCCATTGTGCAGTGGGTCAGAGAGTGTCAGAATGCACCTATGTCAGAAAGGGCCCTTTGCTCTCAGCCGTGCCCTCCATTGCTCTAGGGGTGGAAGGAACAAAGCACTGCCTCCATCCTTCAATTGGAGACAAGCCATAAACTGTCTTGCCTCCAGCTCTTTAGGAAGCTGACAAACAACTCGCTTTCCACAGTCCTGTTACAGCAGACCGGGGAACTTCTCATACAAAGGCAGCTCAAATGGCATTTCTTCCCAGCCCTTAACTCGCAGCTTAGGACTCCTGCTTCTGCCGCAATTCCACCTTGCCAACCCGGCTCAGACGAAATGCCTACATCTTCCCCTGAAGAAACTGGGCTGAGTCCCAAATGATGGAGCGTCCACGTGCTTAGGAGGCGATAGACTGCACGCCTTTTTCCAACCACCATTGTGCACTGCTGGAGAGAGTGTCGGAAAGCAGCTATGTCAGAAAGACCCCTTTGCTCTCAGGCGTGCCCTTCATTGCTCTAGCCGTGGAATTCACAATGCACTGGCTCCCCCCCTCAAGGGGCGACAAGCCACAGACCATCTTCCTTCCATCTCTTTAGGAAGCTGAGCAAGAACTCGCTTTCAACAGTGCTCTTTCTGTGTCCTGGCAACATCTCATACAAAGGCAGCTGATATGCCATTTCTTTTCAGCGCTTAACTCCCAGATTTGGAACTTCTGCTCCTGCCACATTTCCACCTTGCCAACCCGGCTCAGACGAAATGTCTACATCTTCCCCTTCAGCAACGGGGACGAGGCCCAGATGACTGTGCTTCCGCATGCTTAGCAGGAGCACACGATAGGCTTTTTACAAACCGCCATTGTGCACTGGGTCAGAGAGTGTCAGAATGCACCTATGTCAGAAAGGGCCCTTTGCTCTCAGCCGTGCCCTCCATTGCTCTAGAGGTGGAAGGCACAAAGCACTGCCTCCATCCTTCAATTGGAGACAAGCCAGCAACTGTCCTGCTTCCAGCTCTTTAGGAAGCTGGGAAAACACTCGCATTCCACAGTGCTCTTTCAGCGTTCTGGGAAAGTCTCCTACAAAGGCAGCTGAACACCGTGTCTTTTCAGCCCTTAACTCACCAATCTGCAACATCTGCTTCTGCCGCATTTCCACCTTGCGAACCCGGCTCAGACGAAATGCCTACATCTTCCCCTCAAGCGACTGTGCTGATTCCCAAATGATTGAGCATCCACATGCTTAGGAGGCGATAAACTGCATGCCTTTTTCCAACCACCATTTTACACTGCTTAGAGAGCATCGGAAAGCAGCTATGTCAGAAAAGCCCCTTTGCTCTCAGCCATGCCCTCCATTTCTCTCGAGGTGCAAGGCACAAGGCACTGGTTCTGGATCCACCCCTCAATGGGAGACAAACCACATCTTGGCCTGCTTCAAGCTCTCTAGGAAGTGGAGAAAAAACTCCCTTTCCACAGTGCTCTTACAGCGTCCTGGGAACATCTCATACAAAGGTGGCGGAACGCCGTTTCATTTCGGCACTTCACTCGCCAGTCTGGGACATCTGCATCCTGCACGTTTCCACCGTGCCAACTCGGCTCAGACGAAATGCCTACATCTTCCCCTTGAGCAATGGGGATGAGGCCCATAGGATTGTGGTTCCACATGCTGAGGAGGAGAGAGACAATAGGCTTTTAACTAACCACGAAGTGCAACGGTTGGGAGAGTGTCAGAAAGCACCAATGGCAGAAAGACCCCTTTACTCTCAGCTGCACCCTCCATTGCTGTAGAGGTGGAAGGCACAAAGCACTGCCTCCATCCTTCAATCGGAGACAACTCATAAACTGTCTTGCCTCCAGCTCTTTAAGAAGCTGGGAAAGAACTCGCTATCCACAGTGCAGTTACAGTGTATGAGGAAACACTCATACAGAGGCAGCTCAAACGCCATTTCTTCCCAGTGCTTAACTGTCCGCTTTAGGACTTCCGCTTCTGCCACAGTTCCACCTTGCCAACCCGGCTCAGACGAAATGCCTACATCTTCCCCTTAAGCAACGGTGGCGACGCCACATGATTGTGCTGCCACATGCTTAGCAGGAGCAGACAATAGGCTTTTTACAAACCACCATTGTGCACTGGGTCAGAGAGTGTCAGAATGCACCTATGTCAGAAAGGGCCCTTTGCTCTCAGCCGTGCCCTCCATTGCTCTAGAGGTGGAAGGCAGAAAGCACTGCCTCCATCATTAAATTGGAGACAAGCCATAAACTGTCTTGCCTCCAGCTCTTTAGGAAGCTGACAAGCAACTCGCTTTCCATAGTCCTGTTACAGCAGACTGGGGAACTTCTCATACAAAGGCAGCTCAAATGGCATTTCTTCCCTGCCCTTAACTCGCAGCTTTAGGACTCCTGATGCTTCCGCAATTCCACCTGGCCAACCCTGCTCAGAAGAAATGCCTACATCTTCCTGTGAAGCAACTGGGCTGAGTCCCAAATGATTGAGCGTCCACGTGCTTAGGAGGCGATAGACTGCACGCCTTTTTCCAACCACCATTGCGCACAGCTGGAGAGAGCGTCGGAAAGCAGCTATGTCAGAAAGACCCCTTTGCTCTCAGCCGTGCCCTTCATTGCTCTAGACGTGGAATGCACAAGGCACTGGCTCCCCCCCTCAAGGGGCGACAAGCCACAGACCATCTTCCTTCCATCTCTTTAGGAAGCTGAGCAAGAACTCGCTTTCAACAGTGCTCTTTCTGTGTCCTGGCAACATCTCATACAAAGGCAGCTGATATGCCATTTCTTTTCAGCGCTTAACTCGCAGATTTGGAACTTCTGCTCCTGCCACATTTCCACCTTGCCAACCCGGCTCAGACGAAATGTCTACATCTTCCCCTTCAGCAACGGGGACGAGGCCCAGATGACTGTGCTTCCGCATGCTTAGCAGGAGCACACGATAGGCTTTTGGCCGTACAAACCGCCATTGTGCACTGGGTCAGAGAGTGTCAGAATGCACCTATGTCAGAAAGGGCCCTTTGCTCTCAGCCGTGCCCTCCATTGCTCTAGATGTGGAAGGCACAAAGCACTGCCTCCATCCTTCAATTGGAGACAAGCCAGCAACTGGCCTGCTTCCAGCTCTTGAGGAAGCTGGGATAGCACTCGCATTCCACAGTGCTCTTACAGCGTCCGGGGAACCTCTCATACAAGGGCAGCTGAACACCGTGTCTTTTCAGCCCTTAACTCACCAATCTGCAACATCTGCTTCTGCCGCATTTCCACCTTGCCAAACCGGCTCAGACGAAATGCCTACATCTTCCCCTGAATCGACTGTGCTGATTCCGAAATGATTGAGCATCCACATGCTTAGGAGGCGATAAACTGCATGCCTTTTTCCCACCACCATTTTTCACTGCTTAGAGAGCGTCGGAAAGCAGCTATGTCAGAAAGGCCCCTTTGCTCTCAGCCATGCCCTCCATTGCTCTCGAGTTGGAAGGCACAAGGCACTGGTTCTGGATCCACCCCTCAGTTGGAGACATACCACATCTTGGCCTGCTTCCAGCTCTTTAGGAAGTGGAGAAAAAACTCCCTTTCCACAGTGCCCTTACAGCGTCCATCTTCCTTCCATCTCTTTAGGAAGCTGAGCAAGAACTCGCTTTCAACAGTGCTCTTTCTGTGTCCTGGCAACATCTCATACAAAGGCAGCTGATATGCCATTTCTTTTCAGCGCTTAACTCACAGATTTGGAACTTCTGCTCCTGCCACATTTCCAACTTGCCAAACTGGCTCAGACGAAATGTCTACATCTTCCCCTTCAGCAATGGTGACGAGGTCCATATGACTGTGCTTCCGCATGCTTAGCAGGAGCAGACAATAGGCTTTTTACAAACCGCCATTGTGCACTGGGTCAGAGAGTGTCAGAATGCACCTATGTCAGAAAGGGCCCTTTGCTCTCAGCCGTGCCCTCCATTGCTCTAGAGGTGGAAGGCACAAAGCACTGCCTCCATCCTTCAAATGGAGACAAGCCAGCAACTTGCCTGCTTCCAGCTCTTTAGGAAGCTGGGAAAGCACTCGCATTCCACAGTGCTCTTACAGCGTCCTGGGAACGTCTCATACAATGGCAGCTGAAGACCGTGTCTTTTCAGCCCTTAACTCACCAATCTGCAACATCTGCTTCTGCCGCATTTCCACCTTGCTGACCCGGCTCAGACGAAATGCCTACATCTTCCCCTGAAGCGACTGTGCTGATTCCCAAATGATTGAGCATCCACATGCTTAGGAGGCGATAAACTGCATGCCTTTTTCCAACCACCATTTTACACTGCTTAGAGAGCGTCGGAAAGCAGCTATGTCAGAAAGGCCCCTTCGCTCTCAGCCATGCCCTCCATTGCTCTCGAGGTGGAAGGCACAAGGCACTGGTTCTGGATCCACCCCTCAATGTGAGACAAATCACATCTTGGCCTGCTTCCAGCTCTTTTGGAAGTGGAGAAGAAACTCCCTTTCCACCGTGCTCTTACCTCGTCCTGGGAACATCTCATACAAAGGAGGCTGATCGCCGTTTCTTTTCAGCACTTCACTCGCCAGTCTGGGACATCTGCATCCTGCACGTTTCCACCTTGCCAACGCGGCTCAGACGAAATGCCTACATCTTCCCCTTGAGCAATGGGGATGAGGCCCATAGGATTGTGGTTCCACATGCTGAGGAGGACAGAGACAATAGGCTTTTAACTAACCACGAAGTGCAACGCTTGGGAGAGAGTCAGAAAGCACCAATGGCAGAAAGACCCCTTTACTCTCAGCCGCGCCCTCCATTGCTGTAGAGGTGGAAGGCACAAAGCACTGCCTCCATCCTTCAATGGGAGACAAGCCACAATCTGTCTTGCCTCCAGCTCTTTATGAAGCTGGGAAGGGACTCGCTTTCCACAGTGCTGTTACAGCATACGAGGAAACTCTCATACAGAGGCAGCTCAAACGCCATTTCTTCCCAGGGCTTAACTGGCCGCTTTAGGACTTCCGCTTCTGCCACAGTTCCACCTTGCCAACCCGGCTCATACGAAATACCTACATCTTCCGCTTAAGCAACGGGGGCAAAGCCCACATGATTGTGCTGCCACATGCTTAGCAGGAGCAGACAATAGGCTTTTTACAAACTGCCATTGTGCACTGGGTGAGAGAGTGTCAGAATGCACCTATGTCAGAAAGGGCCCTTTGCTGTCAGCCGTGCCCTCCATTGCTCTAGAGGTGGAAGGCACAAAGCACTGCATCCATCCTTCAATTGGAGACAAGCCATAAACTGTCTTGCCTCCAGCTCCTTAGGAAGGTGACAAACAACTCGCTTTCCACAGGCCTGTTACAGAAGACCGGGGAACTTCTCATACAAAGGCAGCTCAAATGGCATTTCTTCCCAGTCCTTAGCTCGCAGCTTTAGGACTCCTGCTTCTGCCGCAATTCCACCTTGCCAACCCGGCTCAGACGAAATGCCTACATCTTCCCCTGAAGCAACTGGGCTGAGTCCCAAATGATTGAGCGTCCACGTGCTTAGGAGGCGATAGACTGCACGCCTTTTTCCAACCACCATTTTACACTGCTTAGAGAGCGTCGGAAAGCAGCTATGTCAGAAAGGCCCCTTTGCTCTCAGCCATGCCCTCCATTGCTCTCGAGGTGGAAGGCACAAGGCACTGGTTCTGGATCCACCCCTCAATGGGAGACAAACCACATCTTGGCCTGCTTCCAGCTCTTTAGGAAGTGGAGAAAAAACTCCCTTTCCACAGTGCTCTTACAGCGTCCTGGGAACATCTCATACAAAGGAGGCTGAACGCCGTTTCTTTTCAGCACGTCACTCGCCAGTCTGGGACATCTGCATCCTGCACGTTTCCACCTTGCCAAACCGGCTCAGACGAAATGCCTACAACTTCACCTTGAGCAATGGGGATGAGGCCCATAGGATTGTGGTTGCACATGCTGAGGAGGAGAGAGACAATAGGCTTTTAACTAACCACGAATTGCAATGGTTGGGAGAGTGTCAGAAAGCTCCAATGGCAGAAACACCCCTTTACTCTCAGCCGCGCCCTCCATTGCTGTAGAGGTGGAAGGCACAAAGCACTGCCTCCATCCTTCAATGGGAGACAAGCCATAAACTGTCTTGCCTCCAGCTCTTTAGGAAGCTGAGAAAGAACTCGCTTTCCACAGTCCTGTTACAGCAGACCGGGGAACTTCTCATACAAAGGCAACTCCAATGGCATTTCTTCCCAGCCCTTAACTCGCAGCTTTAGGACTCCTGCTTCTGCCGCAATTCCACCAGGGCAACCCGCCTCAGACGAAATGCCTACATCTTCCCCTGAAGCAACTGGGCTGAGTCCCAAATGATTGAGCGTCCACGTGCTTAGGAGGCGATAGACTGCACGCCTTTTTCCAACCACCATTGTGCACTGCTGGAGAGAGTGTCGGAAAGCAGCTATGTCAGAAAGACCCCTTTGCTCTCAGCCGTGCCCTTCATTGCTCTAGACATGGAATGCACAAGGCACTGGCTCCCCCCCTCAAGGGGCGACAATCCACAGACCATATTCCTTCCATCTCTTTAGGATGCTGAGCAAGAACTCGCTTTCAACAGTGCTCTTTCTGTGTCCTGGCAACATCTCATACAAAGGCAGCTGATATGCCATTTCTTTTCAGCGCTTAACTCGCAGATTTGGAACTTCTGCTCCTGCCACATTTCTACCTTGCCAACCCGGCTCACACGAAATGTCTACATCTTCCCCTTCAGCAACGCTGACGAGGCCCAGATGACTGTGCTTCCGCATGCTTACCAGGAGCAGAAAATAGGCTTTTTACAAACCGCCATTGTGCACTGGGTCAGAGAGTGTCAGAATGCACCTATGTCAGAAAGGGCCCTTTGCTCTCGGCCGTGCCCTCCATTGCTCTAGAGGTGGAAGGCACAAAGCACTGTCTCCATCCTTCAATTGGAGACAAGCCAGCAACTGTCCTGCTTCCAGCTATTGAGGAAGCTGGGAAAGCACTCGCATTCCACAGTGCACTTACAGTGTCCTGGGAACGTCTTATACAAAGGCAGCTGAACACCGTGTCTTTTCAGCCCTTAACTCACCAATCTGCTACATCTGCTTCTGCCGCATTTCCACCTTGCCAACCCGGCTCAGACGAAATGCCTACATCTTCCCCTCAAGCGACTGTGCTGATTCCCAAATGATTGAGCATCCACATGCTTAGGAGGTGATAAACTGCATGCCTTTTTCCAACCACCATTTTACACTGCTTAGAGAGCGTCGTAAAGCAGCTATGTCAGAAAGGCCCCTCTGCTCTCAGCCATGCCCTCCATTGCTCTCGATGTGGAAGGCACAAGGCACTGGTTCTGGATCCACCCTCAATGGGAGACAAGCCACATCTTGTCCTGTCTCCAGCTATTTAGGAATTGAAGAAAAAGTCCCTTTCCACAGTGCTCTTACAGCGTCCTGGGAACATCTCATACAAAGGAGGCTGAACGCCGTTTCATTTAAGCACTTCACTCGCCAGTCTGAGACATCTGCATCCTGCACGTTTCCACCTTGCCACCCCGGCTCAGGCGAAATGCCTACATCTTCCCCTTGAGCAATGGGGATGAGGCCCATAGGATTGTGGTTCCGCAAGCTGAGGAGGAGAGAGACATTAGGCTTTTAACTTACCACGAAGTGCAACGGTTGGGAGAGTGTCAGAAAGCACCAATGGCAGAAAGACCCCTTTACTCTCAGCCGCGCCCTCCATTGCTGTAGAGGTGGAAAGCACAAAGCACTGCCTCCATGCTTCAATGGGAGACCAGCCATAAACTGTCTTGCCTCCAGCTCGTTAGGAAGCTGGGAAGGGACTCGCTTTCCACAGTGCTGTTACAGCATACGAGGAAACTCTCATACAGAGGCAGCTCAAACGCCATTTCTTCCCAGTGCTTAACTGGCCGCTTTAGGACTTCCGCTTCTGCCACAGTTCCACCTTGCCAACCCGGCTCAGACGAAATGCCTACATCTTCCCCTTAAGCAACGGGGGCGAAGCCCACATGATTGTGCTGCCACATGCTTAGCAGGAGCAGACAATAGGCTTTTTACAAACCGCCATTGTGCACTGGGTCAGAGAGTGTCAGAATGCACCTATGTCAGAAAGGGCCCTTTGCTCTCAGCCGTGCCCTCCATTGCTCTAGAGGTGGAAGGCACAAAGCACTGCCTCCATCCTTCAATTGGAGACAAGCCATAAACTGTCTTGCCTCCAGCTCTTTAGGAAGCTGACAAAAAACTCGCTTCCCACAGTCCTGTTACAGCATACTGGGGAACTTCTCATGCAAAGGCAGCTCAAATGGCATTTCTTCCCAGCCCTTAACTCGCAGCTTAGGACTCCTGATTCTTCCGCAATTCCACCTTGTCAACCCGGCTCAGACAAAATGCCTACATCTTCCCCTGAAGCAACTGGGCTGAGTCCCAAATGATTGAGCGTCCACGTGCTTAGGAGGCGATAGACTGCACGCCTTTTTCCAACCACCATTCTGCACTGCTGGGAGAGTGTCGGAAAGCAGCTATGTCAGAAAGACCCCTTTGCTCTCAGCCGTGCCCTTCATTGCTCTAGACGTGGAATGCACAATGCACTGGTTCCCCCACTCAAGGGGCGACAAGCCACAGACCATCTTCCTTCCATCTCTTTAGGAAGCTGAGCAAGAACTCGCTTTCAACAGTGCTCTTTCTGTGTCCTGGCAACATCTCATACAAAGGCAGCTGATATGCCATTTCTTTTCAGCGCTTAACTCGCAGATTTGGAACTTCTGCTCCTGCCACATTTCCACCTTGCCAACCCGGCTCAGACGAAATGTCTACATCTTCCCCTTCAGCAGCGGGGACGAGGCCCAGATGACTGTACATCCGCATGCGTAGCAGGAGCAGACAAGAGGCTTTTTACAAACCGCCATTGTGCACTGGGTCAGAGAGTGTCAGAATGCACCTATGTCAGAAAGGGCCCTTTGCTCTCAGCCGTGCCCTCCATTGCTCTAGAGGTGGAAGGCACAAAGCACTGCCTCCATCCTTCAAATGGAGACAAGCCAGCAACTGGCCTGCTTCCAGCTCTTTAGGAAGCTGGGAAAGCACTCGCATTCCACAGTGCTCTTACAGCGTCCTGGGAACGTCTCATACAATGGCAGCTGAAGACCGTGTCTTTTCAGCCCTTAACTCACCAATCTGCAACATCTGCTTCTGCCGCATTTCCACCTTGCTGACCCGGCTCAGACGAAATGCCTACATCTTCCCCTGAAGCGACTGTGCTGATTCCCAAATGATTGAGCATCCACATGCTTAGGAGGCGATAAACTGCATGCCTTTTTCCAACCACCATTTTACACTGCTTAGAGAGCGTCGGAAAGCAGCTATGTCAGAAAGGCCCCTTCGCTCTCAGCCATGCCCTCCATTGCTCTCGAGGTGGAAGGCACAAGGCACTGGTTCTGGATCCACCCCTCAATGGGAGACAAATCACATCTTGGCCTGCTTCCAGCTCTTTTGGAAGTGGAGAAGAAACTCCCTTTCCACCGTGCTCTTACCTCGTCCTGGGAACATCTCATACAAAGGAGGCTGATCGCCGTTTCTTTTCAGCACTTCACTCGCCAGTCTGGGACATCTGCATCCTGCACGTTTCCACCTTGCCAACGCGGCTCAGACGAAATGCCTACATCTTCCCCTTGAGCAATGGGGATGAGGCCCATAGGATTGTGGTTCCACATGCTGAGGAGGACAGAGACAATAGGCTTTTAACTAACCACGAAGTGCAACGCTTGGGAGAGAGTCAGAAAGCACCAATGGCAGAAAGACCCCTTTACTCTCAGCCGCGCCCTCCATTGCTGTAGAGGTGGAAGGCACAAAGCACTGCCTCCATCCTTCAATGGGAGACAAGCCACAATCTGTCTTGCCTCCAGCTCTTTATGAAGCTGGGAAGGGACTCGCTTTCCACAGTGCTGTTACAGCATACGAGGAAACTCTCATACAGAGGCAGCTCAAACGCCATTTCTTCCCAGGGCTTAACTGGCCGCTTTAGGACTTCCGCTTCTGCCACAGTTCCACCTTGCCAACCCGGCTCATACGAAATACCTACATCTTCCGCTTAAGCAACGGGGGCAAAGCCCACATGATTGTGCTGCCACATGCTTAGCAGGAGCAGACAATAGGCTTTTTACAAACTGCCATTGTGCACTGGGTGAGAGAGTGTCAGAATGCACCTATGTCAGAAAGGGCCCTTTGCTGTCAGCCGTGCCCTCCATTGCTCTAGAGGTGGAAGGCACAAAGCACTGCCTCCATCCTTCAATTGGAGACAAGCCATAAACTGTCTTGCCTCCAGCTCCTTAGGAAGGTGACAAACAACTCGCTTTCCACAGGCCTGTTACAGAAGACCGGGGAACTTCTCATACAAAGGCAGCTCAAATGGCATTTCTTCCCAGTCCTTAGCTCGCAGCTTTAGGACTCCTGCTTCTGCCGCAATTCCACCTTGCCAACCCGGCTCAGACGAAATGCCTACATCTTCCCCTGAAGCAACTGGGCTGAGTCCCAAATGATTGAGCGTCCACGTGCTTAGGAGGCGATAGACTGCACGCCTTTTTCCAACCACCATTTTACACTGCTTAGAGAGCGTCGGAAAGCAGCTATGTCAGAAAGGCCCCTTTGCTCTCAGCCATGCCCTCCATTGCTCTCGAGGTGGAAGGCACAAGGCACTGGTTCTGGATCCACCCCTCAATGGGAGACAAACCACATCTTGGCCTGCTTCCAGCTCTTTAGGAAGTGGAGAAAAAACTCCCTTTCCACAGTGCTCTTACAGCGTCCTGGGAACATCTCATACAAAGGAGGCTGAACGCCGTTTCTTTTCAGCACGTCACTCGCCAGTCTGGGACATCTGCATCCTGCACGTTTCCACCTTGCCAAACCGGCTCAGACGAAATGCCTACAACTTCACCTTGAGCAATGGGGATGAGGCCCATAGGATTGTGGTTGCACATGCTGAGGAGGAGAGAGACAATAGGCTTTTAACTAACCACGAATTGCAATGGTTGGGAGAGTGTCAGAAAGCTCCAATGGCAGAAACACCCCTTTACTCTCAGCCGCGCCCTCCATTGCTGTAGAGGTGGAAGGCACAAAGCACTGCCTCCATCCTTCAATGGGAGACAAGCCATAAACTGTCTTGCCTCCAGCTCTTTAGGAAGCTGAGAAAGAACTCGCTTTCCACAGTCCTGTTACAGCAGACCGGGGAACTTCTCATACAAAGGCAACTCCAATGGCATTTCTTCCCAGCCCTTAACTCGCAGCTTTAGGACTCCTGCTTCTGCCGCAATTCCACCAGGGCAACCCGCCTCAGACGAAATGCCTACATCTTCCCCTGAAGCAACTGGGCTGAGTCCCAAATGATTGAGCGTCCACGTGCTTAGGAGGCGATAGACTGCACGCCTTTTTCCAACCACCATTGTGCACTGCTGGAGAGAGTGTCGGAAAGCAGCTATGTCAGAAAGACCCCTTTGCTCTCAGCCGTGCCCTTCATTGCTCTAGACATGGAATGCACAAGGCACTGGCTCCCCCCCTCAAGGGGCGACAATCCACAGACCATATTCCTTCCATCTCTTTAGGATGCTGAGCAAGAACTCGCTTTCAACAGTGCTCTTTCTGTGTCCTGGCAACATCTCATACAAAGGCAGCTGATATGCCATTTCTTTTCAGCGCTTAACTCGCAGATTTGGAACTTCTGCTCCTGCCACATTTCTACCTTGCCAACCCGGCTCACACGAAATGTCTACATCTTCCCCTTCAGCAACGCTGACGAGGCCCAGATGACTGTGCTTCCGCATGCTTACCAGGAGCAGAAAATAGGCTTTTTACAAACCGCCATTGTGCACTGGGTCAGAGAGTGTCAGAATGCACCTATGTCAGAAAGGGCCCTTTGCTCTCGGCCGTGCCCTCCATTGCTCTAGAGGTGGAAGGCACAAAGCACTGTCTCCATCCTTCAATTGGAGACAAGCCAGCAACTGTCCTGCTTCCAGCTATTGAGGAAGCTGGGAAAGCACTCGCATTCCACAGTGCACTTACAGTGTCCTGGGAACGTCTTATACAAAGGCAGCTGAACACCGTGTCTTTTCAGCCCTTAACTCACCAATCTGCTACATCTGCTTCTGCCGCATTTCCACCTTGCCAACCCGGCTCAGACGAAATGCCTACATCTTCCCCTCAAGCGACTGTGCTGATTCCCAAATGATTGAGCATCCACATGCTTAGGAGGTGATAAACTGCATGCCTTTTTCCAACCACCATTTTACACTGCTTAGAGAGCGTCGTAAAGCAGCTATGTCAGAAAGGCCCCTCTGCTCTCAGCCATGCCCTCCATTGCTCTCGATGTGGAAGGCACAAGGCACTGGTTCTGGATCCACCCTCAATGGGAGACAAGCCACATCTTGTCCTGTCTCCAGCTATTTAGGAATTGAAGAAAAAGTCCCTTTCCACAGTGCTCTTACAGCGTCCTGGGAACATCTCATACAAAGGAGGCTGAACGCCGTTTCATTTAAGCACTTCACTCGCCAGTCTGAGACATCTGCATCCTGCACGTTTCCACCTTGCCACCCCGGCTCAGGCGAAATGCCTACATCTTCCCCTTGAGCAATGGGGATGAGGCCCATAGGATTGTGGTTCCGCAAGCTGAGGAGGAGAGAGACATTAGGCTTTTAACTTACCACGAAGTGCAACGGTTGGGAGAGTGTCAGAAAGCACCAATGGCAGAAAGACCCCTTTACTCTCAGCCGCGCCCTCCATTGCTGTAGAGGTGGAAAGCACAAAGCACTGCCTCCATGCTTCAATGGGAGACCAGCCATAAACTGTCTTGCCTCCAGCTCGTTAGGAAGCTGGGAAGGGACTCGCTTTCCACAGTGCTGTTACAGCATACGAGGAAACTCTCATACAGAGGCAGCTCAAACGCCATTTCTTCCCAGTGCTTAACTGGCCGCTTTAGGACTTCCGCTTCTGCCACAGTTCCACCTTGCCAACCCGGCTCAGACGAAATGCCTACATCTTCCCCTTAAGCAACGGGGGCGAAGCCCACATGATTGTGCTGCCACATGCTTAGCAGGAGCAGACAATAGGCTTTTTACAAACCGCCATTGTGCACTGGGTCAGAGAGTGTCAGAATGCACCTATGTCAGAAAGGGCCCTTTGCTCTCAGCCGTGCCCTCCATTGCTCTAGAGGTGGAAGGCACAAAGCACTGCCTCCATCCTTCAATTGGAGACAAGCCATAAACTGTCTTGCCTCCAGCTCTTTAGGAAGCTGACAAAAAACTCGCTTCCCACAGTCCTGTTACAGCATACTGGGGAACTTCTCATGCAAAGGCAGCTCAAATGGCATTTCTTCCCAGCCCTTAACTCGCAGCTTAGGACTCCTGATTCTTCCGCAATTCCACCTTGTCAACCCGGCTCAGACAAAATGCCTACATCTTCCCCTGAAGCAACTGGGCTGAGTCCCAAATGATTGAGCGTCCACGTGCTTAGGAGGCGATAGACTGCACGCCTTTTTCCAACCACCATTCTGCACTGCTGGGAGAGTGTCGGAAAGCAGCTATGTCAGAAAGACCCCTTTGCTCTCAGCCGTGCCCTTCATTGCTCTAGACGTGGAATGCACAATGCACTGGTTCCCCCACTCAAGGGGCGACAAGCCACAGACCATCTTCCTTCCATCTCTTTAGGAAGCTGAGCAAGAACTCGCTTTCAACAGTGCTCTTTCTGTGTCCTGGCAACATCTCATACAAAGGCAGCTGATATGCCATTTCTTTTCAGCGCTTAACTCGCAGATTTGGAACTTCTGCTCCTGCCACATTTCCACCTTGCCAACCCGGCTCAGACGAAATGTCTACATCTTTCCCTTCAGCAGCGGGGACGAGGCCCAGATGACTGTACATCCGCATGCGTAGCAGGAGCAGACAAGAGGCTTTTTACAAACCGCCATTGTGCACTGGGTCAGAGAGTGTCAGAATGCACCTATGTCAGAAAGGGCCCTTTGCTCTCTGCCGTGCCCTCCATTGCTCTAGAGGTGGAAAGCACAAAGAACAGCCTCCATCCTTCAATTGGAGACAAGCCAGCAACTGTCCTGCTTCCAGCTGTTTAGGAAGCTGGGAAAGCACTCGCATTCCACAGTGCTCTTGCAGCGTCCTGGGAACGTCTCATACAAAGGCAGCTGAACACCGTGTCCTTTCAGCCCTTAACTCACCAATCTGCAACATCTGCTTCTGCCGCATTTCCACCTTGCCTACCCGGCTCAGACGAAATGCCTACATCTTCCCCTCAAGCGACTGTGCTGATTCCCAAATGATTGAGCATCCACATGCTTAGGAGGCGATAAACTGCATGCCTTTTTCCAACCACCATTTTACACTGCTTAGAGAGCGTCGGAAAGCAGCTATGTCAGAAAGTCCCCTTTGCTCTCAGCCATGCCCTCCATTGCTCTCGAGGTGGATGGCACAAGGCACTGGTTCTGGATCCACCCCTCAATGGGAGACAAACCACATCTTGTCCTGTCTCCAGCTCTTTAGGAAGTGGAGAAAAAACTCCCTTTCCACAGTGCTCTTACAGCGTCCTGGGAACATCTCATACAAAGGAGGTTGAACGCCGTTTCTTTTCAGCACTTCACTCGCCAGTCTGGGACATCAGCATGCTGCACAATTCCAACTTGCCAACCCGGCTCAGGCGAAATGCCTACATCTTCCCCTTGAGCAATGGGGATGAGGCCCATAGGATTGTGGTTCCACATGCTGAGGAGGAGAGAGACAATAGGCTTTTAACTAACCACGAATTGCAATGGTTGGGAGAGTGTCAGAAAGCACCAATGGCTGAAAGACCCCTTTACTCTCAGCCGCGCCCTCCATTGCTGTAGAGGTGGAAGGCACAAAGCACTGCCTCCATCCTTCAATGGGAGACAAGCCATAAACTGTCTTGCCTCCAGCTCTTTAGGAAGCTGAGAAAGAACTCGCTTTCCACAGTGCTGTTACAGCATACGAGGAAACTCTCATACAGAGGCAGCTCAGACACGATATCTTCCCAGTGCTTAACTGGCCGCTTTAGGACTTCCGCTTCTGCCACACTTCCACCTTTCCAACCCGGCTCTGACGAAATGCCTACATCTTCCCCTTAATCAACGGGGCCGAAGCCCACATGATTGTTCTGCCACATGCTTAGCAGGAGCAGACAATAGGCTTTTTACAAACCGCCATTGTGCACTGGGTCAGAGAGTGTCAGAATGCACCTATGTCAGAAAGGGCCCTTTGCTCTCAGCAGTGCCCTCCATTGCTCTAGAGGTGGAAGGCACAAAGCACTGCCTCCATCCTTCAATTGGAGACAAGCCATAAACTGTCCTGCCTGCAGCTCTTTAGGAAGCTGACAAACAACTCGCTTTCCACAGTCCTGTTACAGCAGACTGGGGACTTCTCATACAAAGGCAGCTCAAATGGCATTTCTTCCCAGCTCTTAACTCGCAGCTTAGGACTCCAGCTTCTGCCGCAATTCCACCTTGCCAACCCGGCTCAGACGAAATGCCTACATCTTCCCCTGAAGCAAATGGTCTGATTGCCAAATGATTGAGCGTCCACGTGCTTAGGAAGCGATAGACTGCACGCCTTTTTCCAACCACCATTGCTCACTGCTGGAGAGAGTGTCGGAAAGCAGCTATGTCAGAAAGACCCCTTTGCTCTCAGCCGTGCCCTTCATTGCTCTAGACGTGGAATGCACAATGCACTGGCTCCCCCCCTCAAGGGGCGACAAGCCACAGACCATCTTCCTTCCATCTCTTTAGGAAGCTGAGCAGGAACTCGCTTTCAACAGTGCTCTTTCTGTGTCCTGGCAACATCTCATACAAAGGCAGCTGATATGCCATTTCTTTTCAGCGCTTAACTCGCAGATTTGGAACTTCTGCTCCTGCCACATTTCCACCTTGCCAACCCCGCTCAGACGAAATGTCTACATCTTCCCCTTCAGCAACGGGGACGAGGCCCAGATGACTGAGCTTCTGCATGCTTAGCAGGAGCAGACAATAGGCTTTTTACAAACCGCCATTGTGCACTGGGTCAGAGAGTGTCAGAATGCACCTATGTCAGAAAGGGCCCTTTGCTCTCAGCCGTGCCCTCCATTGCTCTAGAGGTGGAAGGCACAAAGCACTGCCTCCATCCTTCAATTGGAGACAAGCCAGCAACTGTCCTGCTTCCAGCTCTTTAGGAAGCTGGGAAAGCACTCGCATTCCACAGTGCTCCTACACCGTCCTGGGAACCTCTCATACAAAGGCAGTTGAACACAGTGTCTTTTCAGCCCTTAACTCACCAATCTGCAACATCTGCTTCTGCCGCATTTCCACCTTGCCAACCCGGCTCAGACGAAATGCCTACATCTTCCCCTCAAGCGATTGTGCTGATTCCCAAATGATTGAGCATCCACATGCTTAGGAGGCGATAAACTGCATGCCTTTTTCCAACCACCATTTTACACTGCTTAGAGAGCGTCGGAAAGCAGCTATGTCAGAAAGGCCCCTTTGCTCTCAGCCATGCCCTCCATTGCTCTCGAGGTGGAATGCACAAGGCACTGGTTCTGGATCCATCCCTCAATGGGAGACAAACCACATCTTGGCCTGCTTCCAGATCTTTAGGAAGTGGAGAAAAAACACCCTTTCCACACTGCTCTTACAGCGTCCTGGGAACACCTCATACAAAGAAGGCTGAACGCCGTTTCTTTTCAGCTCTTCACACGCCAGTCTGGGACATCTGCATCCTGCACGTTTCCACCTTGCCAACCCGGCTCAGAAAACTTGCCTACATATTCCCCTTGAACAATGGGGATGAGGCCCATAGGATTGTGGTTCCACATGCTGAGGAGGAGACACACAATAGGCTTTTATCTAACCACGAAGTGCAATAGTTCGGAGAGTGTCAGAAAGCACCAATGGCAGAAAGACCCCTTTACTCTGAGCCGCGCCCTCCATTGCTGTAGAGATGGAAGGCACAAAGCACTGCCTCCATCCTTCAATGGGAGACAAGCCATATACTGTCTTGCCTCCAGCTCTTTAGGAAGCTGGGAAAGAACTCGCTTTCCACAGTGCTGTTACAGCATATGAGGAAACTCTCATACAGAGGCAGCTCAAACGCCATTTCTTCCCAGGGCTTAACTGGCCGCTTTAGGACTTCCACTTCTGCCACAGTTCCACCTTGCCAACCCGGCTCAGACGAAATGCCTACATCTTCCCCTTCAGCAACGGGGGCGAAGCCCACATGATTGTGCTGCCACATGCTTAGCAGGAGCAGACAACAGGCTTTTTACAAACCGCCATTGTGCAGTGGGTCAGAGAGTGTCAGAATGCACCTATGTCAGAAAGGGCCCTTTGCTCTCAGGCGTGCCCTCCATTGCTCTAGAGGTGGAAGGCACAAAGCACTGCCTCCATCCTTCAATTGGAGAAAAGCCATAAACTGTCTTGCCCCCAGCTCTTTAGTAAGCTGACAAACAACTCGCTTTCCACAGTCCTGTTACAGCAGACCGGGGAACTTCTCATACAAAGGCAGCTCAAATGGCATTTCTTCCCAGCCCTTAACTCGCAGCTTTAGGACTCCTGCTTCTGCCGCAATTCCACCTGGCCAACCCGGCTCAGACGAAATGCCTACATCTTCCCCTGAATAAACTGGTCTGATTGCCAAATGATTGAGCGTCCACGTGCTTAGGAGGCGATAGACTGCACGCCTTTTTCCAACCACCATTCTGCACTGCTGGAGAGAGTTTCGGAAAGCAGCTATGTCAGAAAGACCCCTTTGCTCTCAGCCGTGCCCTTCATTGCTCTAGACGTGGAATGCACAATGCACTGGCTCCCCCCCTCAAGGGGCGACAAGCTACAGACCATCTTCCTTCCATCTCTTTAGGAAGCTGAGCAAGAACTCGCTTTCAACAGTGCTCTTTCTGTGTCCTGGCAACATCTCATACAAAGGCAGCTGATATGCCATTTCTTTTCAGCGCTTAACTCGCAGATTTGGAACTTCTGCTCCTGCCACAGTACCACCTGTCCAACCCGGCTCAGACGAAATGTCTACATCTTCCCCTTCAGCAGCGGGGACGAGGCCCAGATGACTGTGCTTCCGCATGCTTAGCAGGAGCAGACAATAGGCTTTTTACAAACCGCCATTGTGCACTGGGTCAGAGAGTGTCAGAATGCACCTATGTCAGAAAGGGCCCTTTGCTCTCAGCCGTGCCCTCCATTGCTCTAGAGGTGGAAGGCACAAAGCACTGCCTCCATCCTTCAATTGGAGACAAGCCAGCAACTGTCCTGCTTCCAGCTCTTTAGGAAGCTGGGAAAGCACTCGCATTCCACAGTGCTCTTGCAGCGTCCTGGGAACGTCTCATAAAAAGGCAGCTGAACACCGTGTCTTTTCAGCCCTTAACTCACCAATCTGCAACATCTGCTTCTGCCGCATTTCCACCTTGCCAACCCGGCTCAGTCAAAATGCCTACATCTTCCCCTGAAGCGACTGTGCTGATTCCCAAATGATTGAGCATCCACATGCTTAGGAGGTGATAAACTGCATGCCTTTTTCCAACCACCATTTTACACTGCTTAGAGAGCGTCGTAAAGCAGCTATGTCAGAAAGGCCTCTCTGCTCTCAGCCATGCCCTCCATTGCTCTCGATGTGGAAGGCACAAGGCACTGGTTCTGGATCCACCCTCAATGGGAGACAAGCCAGATCTTGTCCTGTCTCCAGCCATTTAGGAAGTGAAGAAAAATTCCCTTTCCACAGTGCTCTTACAGCGTCCTGGGAACATCTCATACAAAGCAGGCTGAACGCCGTTTCATTTCAGCACTTCACTCGCCAGTCTGGGACATCTGCATCCTGCACGTTTCCACCTTGCCAACCCGGCTCAGACGAAATGCCTACATCTTCCCCTTGAGCATTGGGGATGAGGCCCATAGGATTGTGGTTCTACATGCTGAGGAGGAGAGGGACAATAGGCTTTTAACTAACCACGAAGTGCAACGGTTGGGAGAGTGTCAAAAAGCACCAATGGCAGAAAGACCCCTTTACTCTCAGCTGCGCCCTCCATTGCTGTAGAGGTGGAAGGCACAAAGCACTGCCTCCATCCTTCAAGGGGAGACAAGCCATAAACTGTCTTGCCTCCAGCTCTTTAGGAAGCTGGGAAAGAACTCGCTTTCCACAGTGCTGTTACAGCATACGAGGAAACTCTCATACAGAGGCAGCTCAAACACCTTTTCTTCCCAGTGCTTAACTGGCCAGTTTAGGACTTCCGCTTCTGCAACAGTCCCACCTTGCTAACCCGGCTCAGACGAAATGCATACATCTTCCCCTTAATCAACGGGGCCGAAGCCCACATGATTGTGCTGCCACATGCTTAGCAGGAGCAGACAATAGGCTTTTTACAAACCGCCATTGTGCAGTGGGTCAGAGAGTGTCAGAATGCACCTATGTCAGAAAGGGCCCTTTGCTCTCAGCCGTGCCCTCCATTGCTCTAGGGGTGGAAGGAACAAAGCACTGCCTCCATCCTTCAATTGGAGACAAGCCATAAACTGTCTTGCCTCCAGCTCTTTAGGAAGCTGACAAACAACTCGCTTTCCACAGTCCTGTTACAGCAGACCGGGAAACTTCTCATACAAAGGCAGCTCAAATGGCATTTCTTCCCAGCCCTTAACTCGCAGCTTAGGACTCCTGCTTCTGCCGCAATTCCACCTTGCCAACCCGGCTCAGACGAAATGCCTACATCTTCCCCTGAAGCAACTGGGCTGAGTCCCAAATGATGGAGCGTCCACGTGCTTAGGAGGCGATAGACTGCACGCCTTTTTCCAACCACCATTGTGCACTGCTGGAGAGAGTTTCGGAAAGCAGCTATGTCAGAAAGACCCCTTTGCTCTCAGGCGTGCCCTTCATTGCTCTAGCCGTGGAATGCACAATGCACTGGCTCCCCCCCTCAAGGGGCGACAAGCCACAGACCATCTTCCTTCCATCTCTTTAGGAAGCTGAGCAAGAACTCGCTTTCAACAGTGCTCTTTCTGTGTCCTGGCAACATCTCATACAAAGGCAGCTGATATGCCATTTCTTTTCAGCGCTTAACTCGCAGATTTGGAACTTCTGCTCCTGCCACATTTCCACCTTGCCAACCCGGCTCAGACCAAATGTCTACATCTTCCCCTTCAGCAACGGGGACGAGGCCCAGATGACTGTGCTTCCGCATGCTTAGCAGGAGCACACGATAGGCTTTTTACAAACCGCCATTGTGCACTGGGTCAGAGAGTGTCAGAATGCACCTATGTCAGAAAGGGCCCTTTGATCTCAGCCGTGCCCTCCATTGCTCTAGAGGTGGAAGGCACAAAGCACTGCCTCCATCCTTCAATTGGAGACAAGCCAGCAACTGTCCTGCTTCCAGCTCTTTAGGAAGCTGGGAAAACACTCGCATTCCACAGTGCTCTTTCAGCGTTCTGGGAAAGTCTCATACAAAGGCAGCTGAACACCGTGTCTTTTCAGCCCTTAACTCACCAATCTGCAACATCTGCTTCTGCCGCATTTCCACCTTGCGAACCCGGCTCAGACGAAATGCCTACATCTTCCCCTCAAGCGACTGTGCTGATATCCAAATGATTGAGCATCCACATGCTTAGGAGGCGATAAACTGCATGCCTTTTTCCAACCACCATTTTACACTGCTTAGAGAGCATCAGAAAGCAGCTATGTCAGAAAAGCCCCTTTGCTCTCAGCCATGCCCTCCATTTCTCTCGAGGTGCAAGGCACAAGGCACTGGTTCTGGATCCACCCCTCAATGGGAGACAAACCACATCTTGGCCTGCTTCAAGCTCTCTAGGAAGTGGAGAAAAAACTCCCTTTCCACAGTGCTCTTACAGCTTCCTGGGAACATCTCATACAAAGGTGGCGGAACGTCGTTTCATTTCGGCACTTCACTCGCCAGTCTGGGACATCTGCATCCTGCACGTTTCCACCTTGCCAACGCGGCTCAGACGAAATGCCTACATCTTCCCCTTGAGCAATGGGGATGAGGCCCATAGGATTGTGGTTCCACATGCTGAGGAGGAGAGAGACAATAGGCTTTTAACTAACCACGAAGTGCAACGGTTGGGAGAGTGTCAGAAAGCACCAATGGCAGAAAGACCCCTTTACTCTCAGCTGCACCCTCCATTGCTGTAGAGGTGGAAGGCACAAAGCACTGCCTCCATCCTTCAATCGGAGACAACTCATAAACTGTCTTGCCTCCAGCTCTTTAAGAAGCTGGGAAAGAACTCGCTATCCACAGTGCAGTTACAGTGTACGAGGAAACACTCATACAGAGGCAGCTCAAACGCCATTTCTTCCCAGTGCTTAACTGTCCGCTTTAGGACTTCCGCTTCTGCCACAGTTCCACCTTGCCAACCCGGCTCAGACGAAATGCCTACATCTTCCCCTTAAGCAACGGTGGCGACGCCCACATGATTGTGCTGCCACATGCTTAGCAGGAGCAGACAATAGGCTTTTTACAAACCGCCATTGTGCACTTGGTCAGAGAGTGTCAGAATGCACCTATGTCAGAAAGGGCCCTTTGCTCTCAGCCGTGCCCTCCATTGCTCTAGAGGTGGAAGGCAGAAAGCACTGCCTCCATCATTAAATTGGAGACAAGCCATAAACTGTCTTGCCTCCAGCTCTTTAGGAAGCTGACAAGCAACTCGCTTTCCACAGTCCTGTTACAGCAGACTGGGGAACTTCTCATACAAAGGCAGCTCAAATGGCATTTCTTCCCAGCCCTTAACTCGCAGCTTTAGGACTCCTGCTTCTGCCGCAATTCCACCTTGCCAACCCGGCTCAGACGAAATGCCTACATCTTCCCCTGAAGCGACTGTGCTGATTCCCAAATGATTGAGCATCCACGTGCTTAGGAGGCGATAGACTGCATGCCTTTTTCCAACCACCATTTTACACTGCTTAGAGAGCGTCGGAAAGCAGCTATGTCAGAAAGGCCCCTTTGCTCTCAGCCATGCCCTCCATTGCTCTCAGGTGGAAGGCACAAGGCACTGGTTCTGGATCCACCCCTCAGGGGGAGACATACCACATCTTGGCCTGCTTCCAGCTCTTTAGGAAGTGGAGAAAAAACTCCCTTTCCACAGTGCCCTTACAGCGTCCATCTTCCTTCCATCTCTTTAGGAAGCTGAGCAAGAACTCGCTTTCAACAGTGCTCTTTCTGTGTCCTGGCAACATCTCATACAAAGGCAGCTGATATGCCATTTCTTTTCAGCGCTTAACTCACAGATTTGGAACTTCTGCTCCTGCCACATTTCCAACTTGCCAAACCGGCTCAGACGAAATGTCTACATCTTCCCCTTCAGCAACGGTGACGAGGTCCATATGACTGTGCTTCCGCATGCTTAGCAGGAGCAGACAATAGGCTTTTTACAAACCGCCATTGTGCACTGGGTCAGAGAGTGTCAGAATGCACCTATGTCAGAAAGGGCCCTTTGCTCTCAGCCGTGCCCTCCATTGCTCTAGAGGTGGAAGGCACAAAGCACTGCCTCCATCCTTCAATTGGAGACAAGCCAGCAACTGGCCTGCTTCCAGCTCTTTAGGAAGCTGGGAAAGCACTCGCATTCCACAGTGCTCTTACAGCGTCCTGGGAACGTCTCATACAATGGCAGCTGAAGACCGTGTCTTTTCAGCCCTTAACTCACCAATCTGCAACATCTGCTTCTGCCGCATTTCCACCTTGCTGACCCGGCTCAGACGAAATGCCTACATCTTCCCCTCAAGCGACTGTGCTGATTCCCAAATGATTGAGCATCCACATGCTTAGGAGGCGATAAACTGCATGCCTTTTTCCAACCACCATTTTACACTGCTTAGAGAGCGTCGGAAAGCAGCTATGTCAGAAAGGCCCCTTTGCTCTCAGCCATGCCCTCCATTGCTCTCGAGGTGGAAGGCACAAGGCACTGGTTCTGGATCCACCCCTCAATGGGAGACAAATCACATCTTGGCCTGCTTCCAGCTCTTTTGGAAGTGGAGAAGAAACTCCCTTTCCACAGTGCTCTTACAGCGTCCTGGGAACATCTCATACAAAGGAGGCTGATCGCCGTTTCTTTTCAGCACTTCACTCGCCAGTCTGGGACATCTGCATCCTGCACGTTTCCACCTTGCCAACGCGGCTCAGACGAAATGCCTACATCTTCCCCTTGAGCAATGGGGATGAGGCCCATAGGATATTGGTTCCACCTGCTGAGGAGGACAGAGACAATAGGCTTTTAACTAACCACGAAGTGCAGCGCTTGGGAGAGAGTCAGAAAGCACCAATGGCAGAAAGACCCCTTTACTCTCAGCCGCGCCCTCCATTGCTGTAGAGGTGGAAGGCACAAAGCACTGCCTCCATCCTTCAATGGGAGACAAGCCACAATCTATCATGCCTCCAGCTCTTTATGAAGCTGGGAAGGAACTCGCTTTCCACAGTGCTGTTACAGCATACGAGGAAACTCTCATACAGAGGCAGCTCAAACGCCATTTCTTCCCAGGGCTTAACTGGCCGCTTTAGGACTTCCGATTCTGCCACAGTTCCACCTTGCCAACCCGGCTCATACGAAATACCTACAGCTTCCCCTTAAGAAACGGGGGCAAAACCCACATGATTGTGCTGCCACATGCTTAGCAGGAGCAGACAATAGGCTTTTTACAAACTGCCATTGTGCACTGGGTCAGAGAGTGTCAGAATGCACCTATGTCAGAAAGGGCCCTTTGCTGTCAGCCATGCCCTCCATTGCTCTCGAGGTGGAAGGCACAAGGCACTGGTTCTGGATCCACCCCTCAATGGGAGACAAACCACATCTTGGCCTGCTTCCAGCTCTTTAGGAAGTGGAGAAAAAACTCCCTTTCCACAGTGCTCTTACAGCGTCCTGGGAACATCTCATACAAAGGAGGCTGAACGCCGTTTCTTTTCAGCACGTCACTCGCCAGTCTGGGACATCTGCATCCTGCACGTTTCCACCTTGCCAAACCGGCTCAGACGAAATGCCTACAACTTCACCTTGAGCAATGGGGATGAGGCCCATAGGATTGTGGTTGCACATGCTGAGGAGGAGAGAGACAATAGGCTTTTAACTAACCACGAATTGCAATGGTTGGGAGAGTGTCAGAAAGCTCCAATGGCAGAAACACCCCTTTACTCTCAGCCGCGCCCTCCATTGCTGTAGAGGTGGAAGGCACAAAGCACTGCCTCCATCCTTCAATGGGAGACAAGCCATAAACTGTCTTGCCTCCAGCTCTTTAGGAAGCTGAGAAAGAACTCGCTTTCCACAGTCCTGTTACAGCAGACCGGGGAACTTCTCATACAAAGGCAACTCCAATGGCATTTCTTCCCAGCCCTTAACTCGCAGCTTTAGGACTCCTGCTTCTGCCGCAATTCCACCAGGGCAACCCGCCTCAGACGAAATGCCTACATCTTCCCCTGAAGCAACTGGGCTGAGTCCCAAATGATTGAGCGTCCACGTGCTTAGGAGGCGATAGACTGCACGCCTTTTTCCAACCACCATTGTGCACTGCTGGAGAGAGTGTCGGAAAGCAGCTATGTCAGAAAGACCCCTTTGCTCTCAGCCGTGCCCTTCATTGCTCTAGACATGGAATGCACAAGGCACTGGCTCCCCCCCTCAAGGGGCGACAATCCACAGACCATATTCCTTCCATCTCTTTAGGATGCTGAGCAAGAACTCGCTTTCAACAGTGCTCTTTCTGTGTCCTGGCAACATCTCATACAAAGGCAGCTGATATGCCATTTCTTTTCAGCGCTTAACTCGCAGATTTGGAACTTCTGCTCCTGCCACATTTCCACCTTGCCAACCCGGCTCACACGAAATGTCTACATCTTCCCCTTCAGCAACGCTGACGAGGCCCAGATGACTGTGCTTCCGCATGCTTACCAGGAGCAGAAAATAGGCTTTTTACAAACCGCCATTGTGCACTGGGTCAGAGAGTGTCAGAATGCACCTATGTCAGAAAGGGCCCTTTGCTCTCGGCCGTGCCCTCCATTGCTCTAGAGGTGGAAGGCACAAAGCACTGTCTCCATCCTTCAATTGGAGACAAGCCAGCAACTGTCCTGCTTCCAGCTATTGAGGAAGCTGGGAAAGCACTCGCATTCCACAGTGCTCTTACAGCGTCCTGGGAACGTCTCATACAAAGGCAGCTGAACACCGTGTCTTTTCAGCCCTTAACTCACCAATCTGCAACATCTGCTTCTGCCGCATTTCCACCTTGCCAACCCGGCTCAGACGAAATGCCTACATCTTCCCCTGAAGCGACTGTGCTGATTCCCAAATGATTGAGCATCCACATGCTTAGGAGGCGATAAACTGCATGCCTTTTTCCAACCACCATTTTACACTGCTTAGAGAGCTTCGGAAAGCAGCTATGTCAGAAAGGCCCCTTTGCTCTCAGCCATGCCCTCCATTGCTCTCGAGTTGGAAGGCACAAGGCACTGGTTCTGGATCCACCCCTCAATGGGAGACAAACCACATCTTGGCCTGCTTCCAGCTCTTTAGGAAGTTCAGAAAAAACTCACTTTCCATAGTGCTCTTACAGCGTCCTGGGAAAATCTCATACAAATGAGGCTGAACGCCGTTTCTTTTCAGCACTTCACTCGCCAGTCTGGGACATCTGCATCCTGCACGTTTCCACCTTGCCAACCCGGCTCAGACGAAATGCCTACAACTTCCCCTTGAGCAAAGGGGTTGAGGCCCATAGGATTGTGGTTGCACATGCTGAGGTGGAGAGAGACAATAGGCTTTTAACTAACCACAAGTGCAATGGTTGGGAGAGTGCCAGAAAGCACCAATGGCAGTAACACCCCTTTACTCTCAGCCGCGCCCTCCATTGCTGTAGAGGTGGAAGGCACAAAGCACTGCCTCCATCCTTCAATGGGAGACAAGCCATAAACTGTCTTGCCTACAGCTCTTTAGGAAGCTGAGAAAGAACTCGCTTTCCACAGTCCTGTTACAGCAGACCGGGGAACTTCTCATACAAAGGCAGCTCAAATGGCATTTCTTCCCAGCCCTTAACTCGCAGCTTTAGGACTCCTGCTTCTGCCATAATTCCACCTTGCCAACCCGGCTCAGATGAAATGCCTACATCTTCCCCTTGAGCAATGGGGATGAGGCCCATAGGATTGTGGTTCCACATGCTGAGGAGGAGAGAGACAATAGGCTTTTAACTAATCACGAAGTGCAATGGTTGGGAGAGTGTCAGAAAGCACCAATATCAGTAAGACCCCTTTACTCTCAGCCGCGCCCTCCATTGCTGTAGAGGTGGAAGGCACAAAGCACTGCCTCCCTCCTTCAACGGGAGACAAGCCATAAACTGTCTTGCCTCCTGCTCTTTAGGAAGCTGGGAAAGAACTCGCTTTCCACAGTGCTCTTACAACATACGAGGAAACTCTCATGCAGAGGCAGCTCAAACGCCATTTCTCCCCTGTGCTTAACTGGCCGCTTTAGGACTTCCGCTTCTGCCACCGTTCCACCTTGCCAACCCGGCTCAGACGAAATGCCTACATCTTCCCCTTAAGCAACGGGGGCAAAGCCCACATGATTGTGCTGCCACATGCTTCGCAGGAGCAGACAATGGGCTTTTTACAAACCGCCATTGTGCACTGGGTCAGAGAGTGTCAGAATGCACCTATGTCAGAAAGGGCCCTTTGCTCTCAGCCGTGCCCTCCATTGCTCTAGAGGTGGAAGGCACAAAGCACTGCCTCCGTCCTTCAATGGGAGACCAGACATAAACTGTCTTGCCTCCAGCTCTTTAGGAAGCTGGGAAGGAACTCGCTTTCCACAGTGCTGTTACAGCATACGAGGAAACTCTCATACAGAGGCAGCTCCAACGCCATTTCTTCCCTGAGCTTAACTGGCCGCTTTAGAATTCCGCTTCTGCCACAGTTCCACCTTGCCAACCCGGCTCAGACGAAATGCCTACATCTTCCCCTTAAGCAACGGGGGCGAAGCCCAAATGATTGTGCTGCCACATGCTTAGCAGGAGCAGACAATAGGCTTTTTACAAACCGCCATTGTGCACTGGGTCAGAGAGTGTCAGAATGCACCTATGTCAGAAAGGGCCCTTTGCTCTCAGCCGTGCCCTCCATTTCTTTAGAGGTGGAAGGCACAAGGCACTGCCTCCATCCTTCAATTGGAGACAAGCCATAAACTGTCTTGCCTCCAGCTCTTTAGGAAGCTGACAAACAACTCGCTTTCCACAGTCCTGTTACAGCAGACCGGGGAACTTCTCATACAAAGGCAGCTCCAATGGCATTTCTTCCCAGCCCTTAACTCGCAGCTTTAGGACTCCTGCTTCTGCTGCAATTCCACCTGGGCAACCCGGCTCAGACGAAATGCCTACATCTTCCCCTGAAGCAACTGGGCTGAGTCCCAAATGATTGAGCGTCCACGTGCTTAGGAGGCGATAGACTGCACGCCTTTTTCCACCCACCATTCTGCACTGCTGGAGAGAGTGTCGGAATGCAGCTATGTCAGAAAGACCCCTTTGCTCTCAGCCGTGCCCTTCTTTGCTCTAGACGTGGAATTCACAATGCACTGGCTCCCCCCTTCAAGGGGCGACATGCCACAGACCATCTTCCTTCCATCTCTTTAGGAAGCTGAGCAAGAACTCGCTTTCAACAGTGCTCTTTCTGTGTCCTGGCAACATCTCATACAAAGGCAGCTGATATGCCTTTTCTTTTCAGCGCTTAACTCGCAGATTTGGAACTTCTGCTGATTCCCAAATGATTGAGCATCCACATGCTTAGGAGGCGATAAACTGCATGCCTTTTTCCAACCACCATTTTACACTGCTTAGAGAGCGTCGGAAAGCAGCTATGTCAGAAAGGCCCCTTTGCTCTCAGCCATGCCCTCCATTGCTCTCGAGGTGGAAGGCACAAAGCACTGGTTCTGGATCCACCCCTCAATGGGAGACAAACCACATCTTGGCCTGCTTCCAGCTCTTTAGGAAGGGGAGGAAAAACTCCCTTTCCACACTGCTCTTAGAGCGTCCTGGGAACATCTCATACAAAGGAGGCTGAACGCCGTTTCTTTTCAGCACTTCACTCGCCAGTCTGGGACATCTGCATCCTGCACGTTTCCACCTTGCCAACCCGGCTCAGACGAATTGCCTACATTTTCCCTTGAGCAATGGGGATGAGGCCCATAGGATCGTGGTTCCACATGCTGAGGAGGAGAGAGACAATAGGCTTTTAACTAACCACGAAGTGCAATGGTTCGGAGAGTGTCAGAAAGCACCAATGGCAGAAACACCCCTTTACTGTCAGCTGCGCCCTCCATTGTCGTAGAGATGGAAGGCACAAAGCACTGCCTCCATCCTTCAATGGGAGACAAGCCATAAACTGTCTTGCCTCCAGCTCTTTAGGAAGCTGGGAAAGAACTCGCTTTCCACAGTGCTGTTACAGCATATGAGGAAACTCTCATACAGAGGCAGCTCAAACGCCATTTCTTCCCAGGGCTTAACTGGCCGCTTTAGGACTTCCGCTTCTGCCACAGTTCCACCTTGCCAACCCGGCTCAAACGAAATGCCTACATCTTCCCCTTAAGCAACGGGGGCGAAGCCCACATGATTGTGCTGCCACATGCTTAGCAGGAGCAGACAATAGGCATTTTACAAACCGCCATTGTGCACTGGGTCAGAGAGTGTCAGAATGCACCTATGTCAGAAAGGGCCCTTTGCTCTCAGCCGTGCCCTCCATTGCTCTAGAGGTGGAAGGCACAAAGCACTGCCTCCATCCTTCAATTGGAGAAAAGCCATAAACTGTCTTGCCTCCAGCTCTTTAGGAAGCTGACAAACAACTCGCTTTCAACAGTCCTGTTACAGCAGACCGGGGAACTTCTCATACAAAGGCAGCTCCAATGGCATTTCTTCCCAGCCCTTAACTCGCAGGTTTAGGACTCCTGCTTCTGCCGCAATTCAACCTTGCCAACCCGGCTCAGACGACATGCCTACATCTTCCCCTGAAGCAACTGGGCTGAGTCCCAAATGATTGAGCGTCCACGTGCTTAGGAGGCGATAGACTGCACTCCTTTCTCCAGCCACCATTGTGCACTGCTGGAGAGAGTGTCGGAAAGCAGCTATGTCAGGAAGACCACTTTGCTCTCAGCCGTGCCCTTCATTGCTCAAGACGTGGAATGCACAATGCACTGGCTCGCCCCCTCAAGGGGCGACAAGCCACAGACCATCTTCCTTCCATCTCTTTAGGAAGCTGAGCAAGAACTCGCTTTCAACAGTGCTCTTTCTGTGTCGTGGCAAAATCTCATACAAAGGCAGCTGATATGCAATTTCTGTTCAGCGCTTAAATCGCAGATTTGGAACTTCTGCTCCTGCCACATTGCCACCTGGCCAACCCGGCTCAGACGAAATGTCTACATCTTTCCCTTCAGCAACGGGGACGAGGCCCAGATGACTGTGCTTCCGCATGCTTAGCAGGAGCAGACAATAGGCTTTTTACAAACCGCCATTGTGCACTTGGTCAGAGAGTGTCAGAATGCACCTATGTCAGAAAGGGCCCTTTGCTCTCAGCCGTGCCCTCCATTGCTCTAGAGGTGGAAGGCACAAAGCACTGCCTCCATCCTTCAATTGGAGACAAGCCAGCAACTGTCCTGCTTCCAGCTCTTTAGGAAGCTGGGAAAACACTCGCATTCCACAGTGCTCTTTCAGCGTCCTGGGAACGTCTCATACAAAGGCAGCTGAACACCGTGTCTTTTCAGCCCTTAACTCACCAATCTGCAACATCTGCTTCTGCCGCATTTCCACCTTGCGAACCCGGCTCAAACGAAATGCCTACATCTTCCCCTGAAGCGACTGTGCTGATTCCCAAATGATTGAGCATCCACATGCTTAGGAGGCGATAAACTGCATGCCTTTTTCCAACCACCATTTTACACTGCTTAGAGAGCGTCGGAAAGCAGCGATGTCAGAAAGGCCCCTTTGCTCTCAGCCATGCCCTCCATTGCTCTCGAGGTGGAAGGCACAACTCACTCGTTCTGGATCCACCCCTCAATGGGAGACAAACCACATCTTGTCCTGCTTCCAGCTCTTTAGGAAGTGGAGAAAAAACTCCCTTTCCACAGTGCTCTTACAGCGTCCTTGGAACATCTCATACAAAGGAGGCTGAACGCCGTTTCTTTTCAGCACTTCACTCGCCTGTCTGGGACATCTGCATCCTGCACGTTTCCACCTTGCCAACCCGTAACAGACGAAATGCCTACGTCTTCCCCTTGAGCAATGGGGATGAGGCCCATAGGATTGTGGTTCCACATGCAGAGGAGGAGAGAGACAATAGGCTTTTAACTAACCAGGAAGAGCAACGGTTGGGAGAGTGTCAGAAAGCCCCAATGGCAGAAAGGCCCCTTTACTATCAGCCGCGCCCTCCATTGCTGTAGAGGTGGAAGGCACAAAGCACTGCCTCCATAATTCAATGGGAGACAAGCCATAAACTGTCTTGCCTCCAGCTCTTTAAGAAGCTGGGAAAGAACTCGCTTTCCACAGTGCTGTTACAGCATACGAGGAAACTCTCATACAGAGGCAGCTCAAACGCCATTTCTTCCCAGTGCTTAACTGGCCTCTTTAGTACTTCCGCTTCTACCACAGTTCCACCTTGCCAACCCGGCTCAGACGAAATGCCTACATCTTCCCCTTAAGCAACAGGGGTGAAGTCCACATGATTGTGCTTCCACATGCTTTCCCGGAGTAGACAATAGGCTTTTTACAAACCGCCATTGTGCACTGAGTCAAAGAGTGTCAGAATGCACCTATGTCAGAAGGGGTCCTTTGCTCTCAGCCATGCCCTCTATTGCTCTAGAGGTGGAAGGCACAAAGCACTGCCTCCATCCTCCAATTGGAGACAAGCCATAAACTGTCTTGCCTCCAGCTCTTTAGGAAGCTGACAGACAACTCGCTTTCCACAGTCCTGTTACAGCAGACCGGTTAAATTCTCATACAAAGGCTGCTCAAATGGCATTTCTTCCCAGCCATTAACTCGCAGCTTAGGAATCCTGATTCTGCCGCAATTCCACCTTGCCAACCCGGCTCAGACGAAATGCCTACATCTTCCCCTTAATCAACGGGGCCGAAGCCCACATGATTGTTGTGCCACATGCTTAGCAGGAGCAGACAATAGGCTTTTTACAAACCGCCATTGTGCACTGGGTCAGAGAGTGTCAGAATGCACCTATGTCAGAAAGGGCCCTTTGCTCTCAGCAGTGCCCTCCATTGCTCTAGAGGTGGAAGGCACAAAGCACTGCCTCCATCCTTCAATTGGAGACAAGCCATAAACTGTCCTGCCTGCAGCTCTTTAGGAAGCTGACAAACAACTCGCTTTCCACAGTCCTGTTACAGCAGACTGGGGACTTCTCATACAAAGGCAGCTCAAATGGCATTTCTTCCCAGCTCTTAACTCGCAGCTTAGGACTCCAGCTTCTGCCGCAATTCCACCTTGCCAACCCGGCTCAGACGAAATGCCTACATCTTCCCCTGAAGCAAATGGTCTGAGTCCCAAATGATTGAGCGTCCACGTGCTTAGGAAGCGATAGACTGCACGCCTTTTTCCAACCACCATTGCTCACTGCTGGAGAGAGTGTCGGAAAGCAGCTATGTCAGAAAGACCCCTTTGCTCTCAGCCGTGCCCTTCATTGCTCTAGACGTGGAATGCACAATGCACTGGCTCCCCCGCTCAAGGGGCGACAAGCCACAGACCATCTTCCTTCCATCTCTTTAGGAAGCTGAGCAGGAACTCGCTTTCAACAGTGCTCTTTCTGTGTCCTGGCAACATCTCATACAAAGGCAGCTGATATGCCATTTCTTTTCAGCGCTTAACTCGCAGATTTGGAACTTCTGCTCCTGCCACATTTCCACCTTGCCAACCCGGCTCAGACGAAATGTCTACATCTTCCCCTTCAGCAACGGGGACGAGGCCCAGATGACTGAGCTTCTGCATGCTTAGCAGGAGCAGACAATAGGCTTTTTACAAACCGCCATTGTGCACTGGGTCAGAGAGTGTCAGAATGCACCTATGTCAGAAAGGGCCCTTTGCTCTCAGCCGTGCCCTCCATTGCTCTAGAGGTGGAAGGCACAAAGCACTGCCTCCATCCTTCAATTGGAGACAAGCCAGCAACTGTCCTTCTTCCAGCTCTTTAGGAAGCTGGGAAAGCACTCGCATTCCACAGTGCTCTTACAGCGTCCTGGGAACCTCTCATACAAAGGCAGTTGAACACCGTGTCTTTTCAGCCCTTAACTCACCAATCTGCAACATCTGCTTCTGCCGCATTTCCACCTTGCCAACCCGGCTCAGACGAAATGCCTACATCTTCCCCTCAAGCGATTGTGCTGATTCCCAAATGATTGAGCATCCACATGCTTAGGAGGCGATAAACTGCATGCCTTTTTCCAACCACCATTTTACACTGCTTAGAGAGCGTCGGAAAGCAGCTATGTCAGAAAGGCCCCTTTGCTCTCAGCCATGCCCTCCATTGCTCTCGAGGTGGAATGCACAAGGCACTGGTTCTGGATCCATCCCTCAATGGGAGACAAACCACATCTTGGCCTGCTTCCAGATCTTTAGGAAGTGGAGAAAAAACACCCTTTCCACACTGCTCTTACAGCGTCCTGGGAACACCTCATACAAAGGAGGCTGAACGCCGTTTCTTTTCAGCACTTCACTCGCCAGTCTGGGACATCTGCATCCTGCACGTTTCCACCTTGCCAACCCGGCTCAGAAAACTTGCCTACATCTTCCCCTTGAACAATGGGGATGAGGCCCATAGGATTGTGGTTCCACATGCTGAGGAGGAGACAGACAATAGGCTTTTATCTAACCACGAAGTGCAATGGTTCGGAGAGTGTCAGAAAGCACCAATGGCAGAAAGACCCCTTTACTCTGAGCCGCGCCCTCCATTGCTGTAGAGATGGAAGGCACAAAGCACTGCCTCCATCCTTCAATGGGAGACAAGCCATATACTGTCTTGCCTCCAGCTCTTTAGGAAGCTGGGAAAGAACTCGCTTTCCACAGTGCTGTTACAGCATATGAGGAAACTCTCATACAGAGGCAGCTCAAACGCCATTTCTTCCCAGGGCTTAACTGGCCGCTTTAGGACTTCCGCTTCTGCCACAGTTCCACCTTGCCAACCCGGCTCAGACGAAATGCCTACATCTTCCCCTTCAGCAACGGGGGCGAAGCCCACATGATTGTGCTGCCACATGCTTAGCAGGAGCAGACAACAGGCTTTTTACAAACCGCCATTGTGCAGTGGGTCAGAGAGTGTCAGAATGCACCTATGTCAGAAAGGGCCCTTTGCTCTCAGGCGTGCCCTCCATTGCTCTAGAGGTGGAAGGCACAAAGCACTGCCTCCATCCTTCAATTGGAGAAAAGCCATAAACTGTCTTGCCCCCAGCTCTTTAGTAAGCTGACAAACAACTCGCTTTCCACAGTCCTGTTACAGCAGACCGGGGAACTTCTCATACAAAGGCAGCTCCAATGGCATTTCTTCCCAGCCCTTAACTCGCAGCTTTAGGACTCCTGCTTCTGCCGCAATTCCACCTGGCCAACCCGGCTCAGACGAAATGCCTACATCTTCCCCTGAATAAACTGGTCTGATTGCCAAATGATTGAGCGTCCACGTGCTTAGGAGGCGATAGACTGCACGCCTTTTTCCAACCACCATTCTGCACTGCTGGAGAGAGTTTCGGAAAGCAGCTATGTCAGAAAGACCCCTTTGCTCTCAGCCGTGCCCTTCATTGCTCTAGACGTGGAATGCACAATGCACTGGCTCCCCCCCTCAAGGGGCGACAAGCTACAGACCATCTTCCTTCCATCTCTTTAGGAAGCTGAGCAAGAACTCGCTTTCAACAGTGCTCTTTCTGTGTCCTGGCAACATCTGATACAAAGGCAGCTGATATGCCATTTCTTTTCAGCGCTTAACTCGCAGATTTGGAACTTCTGCTCCTGCCACAGTACCACCTGTCCAACCCGGCTCAGACGAAATGTCTACATCTTCCCCTTCAGCAGCGGGGACGAGGCCCAGATGACTGTGCTTCCGCATGCTTAGCAGGAGCAGACAATAGGCTTTTTACAAACCGCCATTGTGCACTGGGTCAGAGAGTGTCAGAATGCACCTATGTCAGAAAGGGCCCTTTGCTCTCAGCCGTGCCCTCCATTGCTCTAGAGGTGGAAGGCACAAAGCACTGCCTCCATCCTTCAATTGGAGACAAGCCAGCAACTGTCCTGCTTCCAGCTCTTTAGGAAGCTGGGAAAGCACTCGCATTCCACAGTGCTCTTGCAGCGTCCTGGGAACGTCTCATACAAAGGCAGCTGAACACCGTGTCCTTTCAGCCCTTAACTCACCAATCTGCAACATCTGCTTCTGCCGCATTTCCACCTTGCCTACCCGGCTCAGACGAAATGCCTACATCTTCCCCTCAAGCGACTGTGCTGATTCCCAAATGATTGAGCATCCACATGCTTAGGAGGCGATAAACTGCATGCCTTTTTCCAACCACCATTTTACACTGCTTAGAGAGCGTCGTAAAGCAGCTATGTCAGAAAGGCCCCTCTGCTCTCAGCCATGCCCTCCATTGCTCTCGATGTGGAAGGCACAAGGCACTGGTTCTGGATCCACCCTCAATGGGAGACAAGCCACATCTTGTCCTGTCTCCAGCTATTTAGGAATTGAAGAAAAAGTCCCTTTCCACAGTGCTCTTACAGCGTCCTGGGAACATCTCATACAAAGGAGGCTGAACGCCGTTTCATTTCAGCACTTCACTCGCCAGTCTGAGACATCTGCATCCTGCACGTTTCCACCTTGCCACCCCGGCTCAGGCGAAATGCCTACATCTTCCCCTTGAGCAATGGGGATGAGGCCCATAGGATTGTGGTTCCGCAAGCTGAGGAGGAGAGAGACATTAGGCTTTTAACTTACCACAAAGTGCAACGGTTGGGAGAGTGTCAGAAAGCACCAATGGCAGAAAGACCCCTTTACTCTCAGCCGCGCCCTCCATTGCTGTAGAGGTGGAAGGCACAAAGCACTGCCTCCATGCTTCAATGGGAGACCAGCCATAAACTGTCTTGCCTCCAGCTCGTTAGGAAGCTGGGAAGGGACTCGCTTTCCACAGTGCTGTTACAGCATACGAGGAAACTCTCATACAGAGGCAGCTCAAACGCCATTTCTTCCCAGTGCTTAACTGGCCGCTTTAGGACTTCCGCTTCTGCCACAGTTCCACCTTGCCAACCCGGCTCAGACGAAATGCCTACATCTTCCCCTTAAGCAACGGGGGCGAAGACCACATGATTGTGCTGCCACATGCTTAGCAGGAGCAGACAGTAGGCTTTTTACAAACCGCCATTGTGCACTGGGTCAGAGAGTGTCAGAATGCACCTATGTCAGAAAGGGCCCTTTGCTCTCAGCCGTGCCCTCCATTGCTCTAGAGGTGGAAGGCACAAAGCACTGCCTCCATCCTTCAATTGGAGACAAGCCATAAACTGTCTTGCCTCCAGCTCTTTAGGAAGCTGACAAAAAACTCGCTTTCCACAGTCCTGTTACAGCATACTGGGGAACTTCTCATGCAAAGGCAGCTCAAATGGCATTTCTTCCCAGCCCTTAACTCGCAGCTTAGGACTCCTGATTCTTCCGCAATTCCACCTTGTCAACCCGGCTCAGACAAAATGCCTACATCTTCCCCTGAAGCAACTGGGCTGAGTCCCAAATGATTGAGCGTCCACGTGCTTAGGAGGCGATAGACTGCACGCCTTTTTCCAACCACCATTCTGCACTGCTGGGAGAGTGTCGGAAAGCAGCTATGTCAGAAAGACCCCTTTGCTCTCAGCCGTGCCCTTCATTGCTCTAGACGTGGAATGCACAATGCACTGGTTCCCCCACTCAAGGGGCGACAAGCCACAGACCATCTTCCTTCCATCTCTTTAGGAAGCTGAGCAAGAACTCGCTTTCAACAGTGCTCTTTCTGTGTCCTGGCAACATCTCATACAAAGGCAGCTGATATGCCATTTCTTTTCAGCGCTTAACTCGCAGATTTGGAACTTCTGCTCCTGCCACATTTCCACCTTTCCAACCCGGCTCAGGCGAAATGTCTACATCTTCCCCTTCAGCAGCGGGGACGAGGCCCAGATGACTGTGCTTCCGCATGCGTAGCAGGAGCAGACAAGAGGCTTTTTACAAACCGCCATTGTGCACTGGGTCAGAGAGTGTCAGAATGCACCTATGTCAGAAAGGGCCCTTTGCTCTCTGCCGTGCCCTCCATTGCTCTAGAGGTGGAAAGCACAAAGAACTGCCTCCATCCTTCAATTGGAGACAAGCCAGCAACTGTCCTGCTTCCAGCTGTTTAGGAAGCTGGGAAAGCACTCGCATTCCACAGTGCTCTTGCAGCGTCCTGGGAACGTCTCATACAAAGGCAGCTGAACACCGTGTCCTTTCAGCCCTTAACTCACCAATCTGCAACATCTGCTTCTGCCGCATTTCCACCTTGCCTACCCGGCTCAGACGAAATGCCTACATCTTCCCCTCAAGCGACTGTGCTGATTCCCAAATGATTGAGCATCCACATGCTTAGGAGGCGATAAACTGCATGCCTTTTTCCAACCACCATTTTACACTGCTTAGAGAGCGTCGGAAAGCAGCTATGTCAGAAAGTCCCCTTTGCTCTCAGCCATGCCCTCCATTGCTCTCGAGGTGGATGGCACAAGGCACTGGTTCTGGATCCACCCCTCAATGGGAGACAAACCACATCTTGTCCTGTCTCCAGCTCTTTAGGAAGTGGAGAAAAAACTCCCTTTCCACAGTGCTCTTACAGCGTCCTGGGAACATCTCATACAAAGGAGGTTGAACGCCGTTTCTTTTCAGCACTTCACTCGCCAGTCTGGGACATCAGCATGCTGCACAATTCCAACTTGCCAACCCGGCTCAGGCGAAATGCCTACATCTTCCCCTTGAGCAATGGGGATGAGGCCCATAGGATTGTGGTTCCACATGCTGAGGAGGAGAGAGACAATAGGCTTTTAACTAACCACGAAGTGCAACGGTTGGGAGAGTGTCAGAAAGCACCAATGGCTGAAAGACCCCTTTACTCTCAGCCGCGCCCTCCATTGCTGTAGAGGTGGAAGGCACAAAGCACTGCCTCCATCCTTCAATGGGAGACAAGCCATAAACTGTCTTGCCTCCAGCTCTTTAGGAAGCTGGGAAAGAACTCGCTTTCCACAGTGCTGTTACAGCATACGAGGAAACTCTCATACAGAGGCAGCTCAAACGCGATATCTTCCCGGTGCTTAACTGGCCGCTTTAGGACTTCCGCTTCTGCCACACTTCCACCTTGCCAACCCGGCTCAGACGAAATGCCTACATCTTCCCCTTAATCAACGGGGCCGAAGCCCACATGATTGTTCTGCCACATGCTTAGCAGGAGCAGACAATAGGCTTTTTACAAACCGCCATTGTGCACTGGGTCAGAGAGTGTCAGAATGCACCTATGTCAGAAAGGGCCCTTTGCTCTCAGCAGTGCCCTCCATTGCTCTAGAGGTGGAAGGCACAAAGCACTGCCTCCATCCTTCAATTGGAGACAAGCCATAAACTGTCCTGCCTGCAGCTCTTTAGGAAGCTGACAAACAACTCGCTTTCCACAGTCCTGTTACAGCAGACTGGGGACTTCTCATACAAAGGCAGCTCAAATGGCATTTCTTCCCAGCTCTTAACTCGCAGCTTAGGACTCCAGCTTCTGCCGCAATTCCACCTTGCCAACCCGGCTCAGACGAAATGCCTACATCTTCCCCTGAATAAACTGGTCTGATTGCCAAATGATTGAGCGTCCACGTGCTTAGGAGGCGATAGACTGCACGCCTTTTTCCAACCACCATTCTGCACTGCTGGAGAGAGTTTCGGAAAGCAGCTATGTCAGAAAGACCCCTTTGCTCTCAGCCGTGCCCTTCATTGCTCTAGACGTGGAATGCACAATGCACTGGCTCCCCCCCTCAAGGGGCGACAAGCTACAGACCATCTTCCTTCCATCTCTTTAGGAAGCTGAGCAAGAACTCGCTTTCAACAGTGCTCTTTCTGTGTCCTGGCAACATCTGATACAAAGGCAGCTGATATGCCATTTCTTTTCAGCGCTTAACTCGCAGATTTGGAACTTCTGCTCCTGCCACAGTACCACCTGTCCAACCCGGCTAAGACGAAATGTCTACATCTTCCCCTTCAGCAGCGGGGACGAGGCCCAGATGACTGTGCTTCCGCATGCTTAGCAGGAGCAGACAATAGGCTTTTTACAAACCGCCATTGTGCACTGGGTCAGAGAGTGTCAGAATGCACCTATGTCAGAAAGGGCCCTTTGCTCTCAGCCGTGCCCTCCATTGCTCTAGAGGTGGAAGGCACAAAGCACTGCCTCCATCCTTCAATTGGAGACAAGCCAGCAACTGTCCTGCTTCCAGCTCTTTAGGAAGCTGGGAAAGCACTCGCATTCCACAGTGCTCTTGCAGCGTCCTGGGAACGTCTCATACAAAGGCAGCTGAACACCGTGTCCTTTCAGCCCTTAACTCACCAATCTGCAACATCTGCTTCTGCCGCATTTCCACCTTGCCTACCCGGCTCAGACGAAATGCCTACATCTTCCCCTCAAGCGACTGTGCTGATTCCCAAATGATTGAGCATCCACATGCTTAGGAGGCGATAAACTGCATGCCTTTTTCCAACAACCATTTTACACTGCTTAGAGAGCGTCGGAAAGCAGCTATGTCAGAAAGTCCCCTCTGCTCTCAGCCATGCCCTCCATTGCTCTCGAGGTGGATGGCACAAGGCACTGGTTCTGGATCCACCCCTCAATGGGAGACAAACCACATCTTGTCCTGTCTCCAGCTCTTTAGGAAGTGGAGAAAAAACTCCCTTTCCACAGTGCTCTTACAGCGTCCTGGGAACATCTCATACAAAGGAGGTTGAACGCCGTTTCTTTTCAGCACTTCACTCGCCAGTCTGGGACATCAGCATGCTGCACAATTCCAACTTGCCAACCCGGCTCAGGCGAAATGCCTACATCTTCCTCTTGAGCAATGGGGATGAGGCCCATAGGATTGTGGTTCCACATGCTGAGGAGGAGAGAGACAATAGGCTTTTAACTAACCACGAAGTGCAACGGTTGGGAGAGTGTCAGAAAGCACCAATGGCTGAAAGACCCCTTTACTCTCAGCCGCGCCCTCCATTGCTGTAGAGGTGGAAGGCACAAAGCACTGCCTCCATCCTTCAATGGGAGACAAGCCATAAACTGTCTTGCCTCCAGCTCTTTAGGAAGCTGGGAAAGAACTCGCTTTCCTTAGTGCTGTTACAGCATACGAGGAAACTCTCATACAGAGGCAGCTCAAACGCGATATCTTCCCGGTGCTTAACTGGCCGCTTTAGGACTTCCGCTTCTGCCACACTTCCACCTTGCCAACCCGGCTCAGACGAAATGCCTACATCTTCCCCTTAATCAACGGGGCCGAAGCCCACATGATTGTTCTGCCACATGCTTAGCAGGAGCAGACAATAGGCTTTTTACAAACCGCCATTGTGCACTTGGTCAGAGAGTGTCAGAATGCACCTATGTCAGAAAGGGCCCTTTGCTCTCAGCAGTGCCCTCCATTGCTCTAGAGGTGGAAGGCACAAAGCACTGCCTCCATCCTTCAATTGGAGACAAGCCATAAACTGTCCTGCCTGCAGCTCTTTAGGAAGCTGACAAACAACTCGCTTTCCACAGTCCTGTTACAGCAGACTGGGGACTTCTCATACAAAGGCAGCTCAAATGGCATTTCTTCCCAGCTCTTAACTCGCAGCTTAGGACTCCAGCTTCTGCCGCAATTCCACCTTGCCAACCCGGCTCAGACGAAATGCCTACATCTTCCCCTGAAGCAAATGGTCTGAGTCCCAAATGATTGAGCGTCCACGTGCTTAGGAAGCGATAGACTGCACGCCTTTTTCCAACCACCATTGCTCACTGCTGGAGAGAGTGTCGGAAAGCAGCTATGTCAGAAAGACCCCTTTGCTCTCAGCCGTGCCCTTCATTGCTCTAGACGTGGAATGCACAATGCACTGGCTCCCCCCCTCAAGGGGCGACAAGCCACAGACCATCTTCCTTCCATCTCTTTAGGAAGCTGAGCAGGAACTCGCTTTCAACAGTGCTCTTTCTGTGTCCTGGCAACATCTCATACAAAGGCAGCTGATATGCCATTTCTTTTCAGCGCTTAACTCGCAGATTTGGAACTTCTGCTCCTGCCACATTTCCACCTTGCCAACCCGGCTCAGACGAAATGTCTACATCTTCCCCTTCAGCAACGGGGACGAGGCCCAGATGACTGAGCTTCTGCATGCTTAGCAGGAGCAGACAATAGGCTTTTTACAAACCGCCATTGTGCACTGGGTCAGAGAGTGTCAGAATGCACCTATGTCAGAAAGGGCCCTTTGCTCTCAGCCGTGCCCTCCATTGCTCTAGAGGTGGAAGGCACAAAGCACTGCCTCCATCCTTCAATTGGAGACAAGCCAGCAACTGTCCTTCTTCCAGCTCTTTAGGAAGCTGGGAAAGCACTCGCATTCCACAGTGCTCTTACAGCGTCCTGGGAACCTCTCATACAAAGGCAGTTGAACACCGTGTCTTTTCAGCCCTTAAATCACCAATCTGCAACATCTGCTTCTGCCGCATTTCCACCTTGCCAACCCGGCTCAGACGAAATGCCTACATCTTCCCCTCAAGCGATTGTGCTGATTCCCAAATGATTGAGCATCCACATGCTTAGGTGGCGATAAACTGCATGCCTTTTTCCAACCACCATTTTACACTGCTTAGAGAGCGTCGGAAAGCAGCTATGTCAGAAAGGCCCCTTTGCTCTCAGCCATGCCCTCCATTGCTCTCGAGGTGGAATGCACAAGGCACTGGTTCTGGATCCATCCCTCAATGGGAGACAAACCACATCTTGGCCTGCTTCCAGATCTTTAGGAAGTGGAGAAAAAACACCCTTTCCACACTGCTCTTACAGCGTCCTGGGAACACCTCATACAAAGGAGGCTGAACGCCGTTTCTTTTCAGCACTTCACTCGCCAGTCTGGGACATCTGCATCCTGCACGTTTCCACCTTGCCAACCCGGCTCAGAAAACTTGCCTACATCTTCCCCTTGAACAATGGGGATGAGGCCCATAGGATTGTGGTTCCACATGCTGAGGAGGAGAGAGACAATAGGCTTTTATCTAACCACGAAGTGCAATGGTTCGGAGAGTGTCAGAAAGCACCAATGGCAGAAAGACCCCTTTACTCTGAGCCGCGCCCTCCATTGCTGTAGAGATGGAAGGCACAAAGCACTGCCTCCATCCTTCAATGGGAGACAAGCCATATACTGTCTTGCCTCCAGCTCTTTAGGAAGCTGGGAAAGAACTCGCTTTCCACAGTGCTGTTACAGCATACGAGGAAACTCTCATACAGAGGCAGCTCAAACGCCATTTCTTTCCAGTGCTTAACTGGCCGCTTTAGAACTTCCGCTTCTGCCACAGTTCCACCTTGCCAACCCGGCTCAGAGGAAATGCCTTCATCTTCCCCTTAAGCAACGGGGGCGAAGCCCACATGATTGTGCTGCCACATGCTTAGCAGGAGCAGACAACAGGCTTTTTACAAACCGCCATTGTGCAGTGGGTCAGAGAGTGTCAGAATGCACCTATGTCAGAAAGGGCCCTTTGCTCTCAGGCGTGCCCTCCATTGCTCTAGAGGTGGAAGGCACAAAGCACTGCCTCCATCCTTCAATTGGAGAAAAGCCATAAACTGTCTTGCCCCCAGCTCTTTAGTAAGCTGACAAACAACTCGCTTTCCACAGTCCTGTTACAGCAGACCGGGGAACTTCTCATACAAAGGCAGCTCAAATGGCATTTCTTCCCAGCCCTTAACTCGCAGCTTTAGGACTCCTGCTTCTGCCGCAATTCCACCTGGCCAACCCGGCTCAGACGAAATGCCTACATATTCCCCTGAATAAACTGGTCTGATTGCCAAATGATTGAGCGTCCACGTGCTTAGCAGGCGATAGACTGCACGCCTTTTTCCAACCACCATTCTGCACTGCTGGAGAGAGTTTCGGAAAGCAGCTATGTCAGAAAGACCCCTTTGCTCTCAGCCGTGCCCTTCATTGCTCTAGACGTGGAATGCACAATGCACTGGCTCCCCCCCTCAAGGGGCGACAAGCTACAGACCATCTTCCTTCCATCTCTTTAGGAAGCTGAGCAAGAACTCGCTTTCAACAGTGCTCTTTCTGTGTCCTGGCAACATCTCATACAAAGGCAGCTGATATGCCATTTCTTTTCAGCGCTTAACTCGCAGATTTGGAACTTCTGCTCCTGCCACAGTACCACCTGTCCAACCCGGCTCAGACGAAATGTCTACATCTTCCCCTTCAGCAGCGGGGACGAGGCCCAGATGACTGTGCTTCCGCATGCTTAGCAGGAGCAGACAATAGGCTTTTTACAAACCGCCATTGTGCACTGGGTCAGAGAGTGTCAGAATGCACCTATGTCAGAAAGGGCCCTTTGCTCTCAGCCGTGCCCTCCATTGCTCTAGAGGTGGAAGGCACAAAGCACTGCCTCCATCCTTCAATTGGAGACAAGCCAGCAACTGTCCTGCTTCCAGCTCTTTAGGAAGCTGGGAAAGCACTCGCATTCCACAGTGCTCTTGCAGCGTCCTGGGAACGTCTCATAAAAAGGCAGCTGAACACCGTGTCTTTTCAGCCCTTAACTCACCAATCTGCAACATCTGCTTCTGCCGCATTTCCACCTTGCCAACCCGGCTCAGTCAAAATGCCTACATCTTCCCCTGAAGCGACTGTGCTGATTCCCAAATGATTGAGCATCCACATGCTTAGGAGGCCATAAACTGCATGCCTTTTTCCAACCACCATTTTACACTGCTTAGAGAGCGTCGGAAAGCAGCTATGTCAGAAAGGCCCCTTTGCTCTCAGCCATGCCCTCCATTGCTCTCGAGGTGAAAGGCACAAGGCACTGGTTCTGGGTCCACCCCTCAATGGGAGACAAAACACATCTTGGCCTGTCTCCAGCTCTTTAGGAAGTGGAGAAAAAACTCTCTTTCCACAGTGCTCTTACAGCGTCCTGGGAACATCTCATACAAAGGAGGCTGAACGCCATTTCTTTTCAGCACTTCACTCGCCAGTCTGGTACATCTGCATCCCGCACGTTTCCACCTTGCCAACCCGGCTCAGACGAAATGCCTACATCTTCCCCTTGAACAATGGGGATGACGCCCATAGGATTGTGGTTCCACATGCTGAGGAGGAAGAGACAATAGACTTTTAACTAACCACGATGTGCAATGGTTCGGAGAGTGTCAGAAAGCACCAATGGCAGAAACACCCCTTTACTCTCAGCTTCGCCCTCCATTGCTGTAGCGATGGAAGGCACAAAGCACTGCCTCCATCCATCAATGGGAGACAAGCCATAAACTGTCTTGCCTCCAGCTCTTTAGGAAGCTGGGAAAGAACTCGCTTTCCACAGTGCTGTTACAGCATATGAGGAAACTCTCATAAAGAGGCAGCTCAAACGCCATTTCTTCCCAGTGCTTAACTGGCCGCTTTAGGACTTCCGCTTCTGCCACAGTACCACCTTGCCAACCCGGCTCAGACGAAATGCGTACATCTTCCCCTTAAGCAACGGGGGCGAAGCCCACATGATTGTGCTGCCACATGCTTAGCAGGAGCAGACAATAGGCTTTTTACAAACCGCCATTGTGCACTGGGTCAGAGAGTGTCAGAATGCACCTATGTCAGAAAGGGCCCTTTGCTCTCAGCAGTGCCCTCCATTGCTCTAGAGGTGGAAGGCACAAAGCACTGCCTCCATCCTTCAATTGGAGACAAGCCACAAACTGTATTGCCTCCAGCTCTTTAGGAAGCTGACAAACAACTCGCTTTCCACAGTCCTGTTACAGCAGACCGGGGAACTTCTCATACAAAGGCAGCTCCAATGGCATTTCTTCCCAGCCCTTAACTCGCAGCTTTAGGACTCCAGCTTCTGCCGCAATTCCACCTTGCCAACCCGGCTCAGACGCAATGCCTACATCTTCCCCTGAAGCAACAGGGCTGAGTCCCAAATGATTGAGCTTCCACGTGCTTAGGAGGCGATAGACTGCACGCCTTATTCCAACCACCTTTGCGCACTGCTGGAGAGAGTTTCGGAAAGCAGCTATGTCAGAAAGCTCCCTTTGCTCTCAGCCGTGCCCTTCATTGCTCTAGACGTGGAATGCACAATGCACTGGCTCACCCCCTCAAGGGGAGACAAGCCACAGACCATCTTCCTTCCATCTCTTTAGGAAGCTGAGCAAGAACTCGCTTTCAACAGTGCTCTTTCTGTGTCCTGGCAACATCTCATACAAAGGCAGCTGATATGCCATTTCTTTTCAGTGCTTAACTCGCAGATTTGGAACTTTTGCTCCTGCCACATTTGCACCTTGCCAACCCGGCTCAGACGAAATGTCTACATCTTCCCCTTCAGCAACGGGGACGACTCACAGATGACTGTGCTTCCGCATGCTTAGCAGGAGCAGACAATAGGCTTTTTACAAATCGCCATTGTGCACTGGGTCAGAGAGTGTCAGAATGCACCTATGTCGGAAAGGGCCCTTTGCTCTCAGCCGTGCCCTCCATTGCTGTAGAGGTGGAAGGCACAAAGCACTGCCTCCATCCTTCAATTGGAGACGAGCCAGCAACTGTCCTGCTTCCAGCTCTTTAGGAAGCTGGCAAAAGCACTCGCATTCCACAGTGCTCTTGCAGCGTCCTGGGAACGTCTCATAAAAAGGCAGCTGAACACCGTGTCTTTTCAGCCCTTAACTCACCAATCTGCAACATCTGCTTCTGCCGCATTTCCATCTTGCCAACCCGGCTCAGACGAAATGCCTACATCTTCCCCTGAAGCGACTGTGCTGATTCCCAAATGATTGAGTATCCACATGCTTAGGAGGCCATAAACTGCATGCCTTTTTCCAACCACCATTTTACACTGCTTAGAGAGCGTCGGAAAGCAGCTATGTCAGAAAGGACCCTTTGCTCTCAGCCATGCCCTCCATTGCTCTCGAGGTGGAAGGCACAAGGCACTGGTTCTGGATCCACCCCTCAATGGGAGACAAACCACATCTTGGCCTGCTTCCAACTCCTTAGGAATTGTAGAAAAATCTCCCTTTCCACAGTGCTCTTACAGCGTCCTGGGAACATCTCATACAAAGCAGGCTGAACGCCGTTTCATTTCATCACTTCACTCGCCAGTCTGGGACATCTGCATCCTGCACGTTTCCACCTTGCCAACCCGGCTCAGACGAAATGCCTACATCTTCCCCTTGAGCAATGGGGATGAGGCCCATAGGATTGTGGTTCCACATGCTGAGGAGGAGAGGGACAATAGGCTTTTAACTAACCACGAAGTGCAATGGTTGGGAGAGTGTCAGAAAGCACCAGTGGCAGAAAGACCCCTTTACTCTCAGCCGCGCCCTCCATTGCTGTAGAGGTGGAAGGCACAAAGCACTGCCTCCATCCTTCAAGGGGAGACAAGCCATAAACTGTCTTGCCTCCAGCTCTTTAGGAAGCTGGGAAAGAACTCGCTTTCCACAGTGCTGTTACAGCATACGAGGAAACTCTCATACAGAGGCAGCTCAAACGCCTTTTCTTCCCAGTGCTTAACTGGCCAGTTTAGGACTTCCGCTTCTGCAACAGTCCCACCTTGCCAACCCGGCTCAGACGAAATGCATACATCTTCCCCTTAATCAACGGGGCCGAAGCCCACATGATTGTGCTGCCACATGCTTAGCAGGAGCAGACAATAGGCTTTTTACAAACCGCCATTGTGCAGTGGGTCAGAGAGTGTCAGAATGCACCTATGTCAGAAAGGGCCCTTTGCTCTCAGCCGTGCCCTCCATTGCTCTAGGGGTGGAAGGAACAAAGCACTGCCTCCATCCTTCAATGGGAGACAAGCCATAAACTGTCTTGCCTCCAGCTCTTTAGGAAGCTGACAAACAACTCGCTTTCCACAGTCCTGTTACAGCAGACCGGGGAACTTCTCATACAAAGGCAGCTCAAATGGCATTTCTTCCCAGCCCTTAACTCGCAGCTTAGGACTCCTGCTTCTGCCGCAATTCCACCTTGCCAACCCGGCTCAGACGAAATGCCTACATCTTCCCCTGAAGAAACTGGGCTGAGTCCCAAATGATGGAGCGTCCACGTCCTTAGGAGGCGATAGACTGCACGCCTTTTTCCAACCACCATTGTGCACTGCGGGAGAGAGTGTCGGAAAGCAGCTATGTCAGAAAGACCCCTTTGCTCTCAGGCGTGCCCTTCATTGCTCTAGACGTGGAATGCACATTGCACTGGCTCCCCCCCTCAAGGGGCGACAAGCCACAGACCATCTTCCTTCCATCTCTTTAGGAAGCTGAGCAAGAACTCGCTTTCAAAAGTGCTCTTTCTGTGTCCTGGCAACATCTCATACAAAGGCAGCTGATATGCCATTTCTTTTCAGCGCTTAACTCGCAGATTTGGAACTTCTGCTCCTGCCACAGTACCACCTGTCCAACCCGGCTCAGACGAAATGTCTACATCTTCCCCTTCAGCAGCGGGGACGAGGCCCAGATGACTGTGCTTCCGCATGCTTAGCAGGAGCACACGATGGGCTTTTTACAAGCCGCCATTGTGCACTGGGTCAGAGAGTGTCAGAATGCACCTATGTCAGAAAGGGCCCTTTGCTCTCAGCCGTGCCCTTCATTGCTCTAGAGGTGGAAGGCACAAAGCACTGCCTCCATCCTTCAATTGGAGACAAGCCAGCAACTGTCCTGCTTCCAGCTCTTTAGGAAGCTGGGAAAACACTCGCATTCCACAGTGCTCTTTCAGCGTTCTGGGAAAGTCTCATACAAAGGCAGCTGAACACCGTGTCTTTTCAGCCCTTAACTTACCAATCTGCAACATGTGCTTCTGCCGCATTTCCACCTTGCGAACCCGGCTCAGACGAAATGCCTACATCTTCCCCTGAAGCGACTGTGCTGATTCCCAAATGATTGAGCATCCACATGCTTAGGAGGCGATAAACTGCATGCCTTTTTCCAACCACCATTTACACTGCTTAGAGAGCATCGGAAAGCAGCTATGTCAGAAAAGCCCCTTTGCTCTCAGCCATGCCCTCCATTTCTCTCGAGGTGCAAGGCACAAGGCACTGGTTCTGGATCCACCCCTCAATGGGAGACAAACCACATCTTGGCCTGCTTCCAGCTCTTTAGGAAGTTCAGAAAAAACTCACTTTCCATAGTGCTCTTACAGCGTCCTGGGAAAATCTCATACAAATGAGGCTGAACGCCGTTTCTTTTCAGCACTTCACTCGCCAGTCTGGGACATCTGCATCCTGCACGTTTCCACCTTGCCAACCCGGCTCAGACGAAATGCCTACAACTTCCCCTTGAGCAAAGGGGTTGAGGCCCATAGGATTGTGGTTGCACATGCTGAGGTGGAGAGAGACAATAGGCTTTTAACTAACCACAAGTGCAATGGTTGGGAGAGTGCCAGAAAGCACCAATGGCAGTAACACCCCTTTACTCTCAGCCGCGCCCTCCATTGCTGTAGAGGTGGAAGGCACAAAGCACTGCCTCCATCCTTCAATGGGAGACAAGCCATAAACTGTCTTGCCTCCAGCTCTTTAGGAAGCTGAGAAAGAACTCGCTTTCCACAGTCCTGTTACAGCAGACCGGGGAACTTCTCATACAAAGGCAGCTCAAATGGCATTTCTTCCCAGCCCTTAACTCGCAGCTTTAGGACTCCTGCTTCTGCCATAATTCCACCTTGCCAACCCGGCTCAGACGAAATGCCTACATCTTCCCCTTGAGCAATGGGGATGAGGCCCATAGGATTGTGGTTCCACATGCTGAGGAGGAGAGAGACAATAGGCTTTTAACTAATCACGAAGTGCAATGGTTGGGAGAGTGTCAGAAAGCACCAATATCAGAAAGACCCCTTTACTCTCAGCCGCGCCCTCCATTGCTGTAGAGGTGGAAGGCACAAAGCACTGCCTCCCTCCTTCAACGGGAGACAAGCCATAAACTGTCTTGCCTCCTGCTCTTTAGGAAGCTGGGAAAGAACTCGCTTTCCAAAGTGCTCTTACAGCATACGAGGAAACTCTCATGCAGAGGCAGCTCAAACGCCATTTCTCCCCTGTGCTTAACTGGCCGCTTTAGGACTTCCGCTTCTGCCACCGTTCCACCTTGCCAACCCGGCTCAGACGAAATGCCTACATCTTCCCCTTAAGCAACGGGGGCGAAGCCCACATGATTGTGCTGCCACATGCTTCGCAGGAGCAGACAATGGGCTTTTTACAAACCGCCATTGTGCACTGGGTCAGAGAGTGTCAGAATGCACCTATGTCAGAAAGGGCCCTTTGCTCTCAGCCGTGCCCTCCATTGCTCTAGAGGTGGAAGGCACAAAGCACTGCCTCCGTCCTTCAATGGGAGACCAGCCATAAACTGTCTTGCCTCCAGCTCTTTAGGAAGCTGGGAAGGAACTCGCTTTCCACAGTGCTGTTACAGCATACAAGGAAACTCTCATACAGAGGCAGCTCAAACGCCATTTCTTCCCAGGGCTTAACTGGCCGCTTTAGGACTTCTGCTTCTGCCACAGTTGCACCTTGCCAACCCGGCTCAAACGAAATGCCTACATCTTTTCCTTAAGCAACGGGGGCGAAGCCCACATGATTGTGCTGCCACATGCTTAGCAGGAGCAGACAATAGGCATTTTACAAACCGCCATTGTGCACTGGGTCAGAGAGTGTCAGAATGCACCTATGTCAGAAAGGGCCCTTTGCTCTCAGCCGTGCCCTCCATTGCTCTAGAGGTGGAAGGCACAAAGCACTGCCTCCATCCTTCAATTGGAGAAAAGCCATAAACTGTCTTGCCTCCAGCTCTTTAGGAAGCTGACAAACAACTCGCTTTCCACAGTCCTGTTACAGCAGACCGGGGAACTTCTCATACAAAGGCAGCTCCAATGGCATTTCTTCCCAGCCCTTAACTCGCAGGTTTAGGACTCCTGCTTCTGCCGCAATTCAACCTTGCCAACCCGGCTCAGACGACATGCCTACATCTTCCCCTTAAGCAACTGGTCTGAGTGCCAAATGATTGAGCGTCCACGTGCTTAGGAGGCGATAGACTGCACTCCTTTCTCCAGCCACCATTGTGCACTGCTGGAGAGAGTGTCGGAAAGCAGCTATGTCAGGAAGACCACTTTGCTCTCAGCCGTGCCCTTCATTGCTCTAGACGTGGAATGCACAATGCACTGGCTCGCCCCCTCAAGGGGCGACAAGCCACAGACCATCTTCCTTCCATCTCTTTAGGAAGCTGAGCAAGAACTCGCTTTCAACAGTGCTCTTTCTGTGTCGTGGCAAAATCTAATACAAAGGCAGCTGATATGCAATTTCTGTTCAGCGCTTAAATCGCAGATTTGGAACTTCTGCTCCTGCCACATTGCCACCTGGCCAACCCGGCTCAGACGAAATGTCTACATCTTTCCCTTCAGCAACGGGGACGAGGCCCAGATGACTGTGCTTCCGCATGCTTAGCAGGAGCACACGATAGGCTTTTTACAAACCGCCATTGTGCACTGGGTCAGAGAGTGTCAGAATGCACCTATGTCAGAAAGGGCCCTTTGCTCTCAGCCGTGCCCTCCATTGCTCTAGAGGTGGAAGGCACAAAGCACTGCCTCCATCCTTCAATTGGAGACAAGCCAGCAACTGTCCTGCTTACAGCTCTGTAGGAAGCTGGGAAAGCACTCGCATTCCACAGTGCTCTTTCAGCGTCCTGGGAACGTCTCATACAAAGGCAGCTGAACACCGTGTCTTTTCAGCCCTTAACTCACCAATCTGCAACATCTGCTTCTGCCGCATTTCCACCTTGCCAACCCGGCTCAGACGAAATGCCTACATCTTCCCCTGAAGCGACTGTGCTGATTCCCAAATGATTGAGCATCCACATGCTTAGGAGGCGATAAACTGCATGCCTTTTTCCAACCACCATTTTACACTGCTTAGAGAGCGTCGGAAAGCAGCTATGTCAGAAAGGCCCCTTTGCTCTCAGCCATGCCCTCCATTGCTCTCGAGGTGGAAGGCACAACTCACTCGTTCTGGATCCACCCCTCAATGGGAGACAAACCACATCTTGTCCTGCTTCCAGCTCTTTAGGAAGTGGAGAAAAAACTCCCTTTCCACAGTGCTCTTACAGCGTCCTTGGAACATCTCATACAAAGGAGTCTGAACGCCGTTTCTTTTCAGCACTTCACTCGCCAGTCTGGGACATCTGCATCCTGCACGTTTCCACCTTGCCAACCCGTATCAGACGAAATGCCTACGTCTTCCCCTTGAGCAATGGGGATGAGGCCCATAGGATTGTGGTTCCAATGCAGAGGAGGAGAGAGACAATAGGCTTTTAACTAACCACGAAGAGCAACGGTTGGGAGAGTGTCAGAAAGCACCAATGGCAGAAAGGCCCCTTTACTATCAGCCGCGCCCTCCATTGCTGTAGAGGTGGAAGGCACAAAGCACTGCCTCCATAATTCAATGGGAGACAAGCCATAAACTGTCTTGCCTCCAGCTCTTTAAGAAGCTGGGAAAGAACTCGCTTTCCACAGTGCTGTTACAGCATACGAGGAAACTCTCATACAGAGGCAGCTCAAACGCCATTTCTTCCCAGTGCTTAACTGGCCTCTTTAGTACTTCCGCTTCTTCAACAGTTCCACCTTGCCAACCCGGCTCAGACGAAATGCCTACAACTTCCCCTTAAGCAACAGGGGTGAAGTCCACATGATTGTGCTTCCACATGCTTTCCCGGAGTAGACAATAGGCTTTTTACAAACCGCCATTGTGCACTGGGTCAAAGAGTGTCAGAATGCACCTATGTCAGAAGGGGTCCTTTGCTCTCAGCCATGCCCTCTATTGCTCTAGAGGTGGAAGGCACAAAGCACTGCCTCCATCCTCCAATTGGAGACAAGCCATAAACTGTCTTGCCTCCAGCTCTTTAGGAAGCTGACAGACAACTCGCTTTCCACAGTCCTGTTACAGCAGACCGGTTAAATTCTCATACAAAGGCTGCTCAAATGGCATTTCTTCCCAGCTCTTAACTCGCGGCTTTAGGACTCCTGCTTCTGCCGCAATTCCACCTGGCAGACCCGGCTCAGGCGAAATGCCTACATCTTCCCCTGAAGCAACCGGGCTGAGTCCCAAATCATTGAGCGTCCACGTGCTTAGGAGGCGATAGACTGCACGCCTTTTTCCAACCACCATTCTGCACTGCTGGGAGAGTGTCGGAAAGCAGCTATGTCAGAAAGACCCCTTTGCTCTCAGCCCTGCCCTTCATTGCTCTAGGCGTGGAATGCACAATGCACTGGCTCCCCCCCTCAAGGGGCGACAAGCCACAGACCATCTTCCTTCCATCTCTTTAGGAAGCTGAGCAAGAACTCGCTTTCAACAGTGCTCTTTCTGTGTCCTGGCAACATCTCATACAAAGGCAGCTGATATGCCATTTCTTTTCAGCTCTTAACTCGCAGATTTGGAACTTCTGCTCCTGCCACATTTCCAACTTGCCAACCCGGCTCAGACGAAATGTCTACATCTTCCCCTTCAGCAACGGGGAAGAGGCCCAGATGACTGTGCTTCCGCATGCTTAGCAGGAGCAGAAAATAGGTTTTTACAAACCGCCATTGTGCACTGGGTCAGAGAGTGTCAGAATGCACCTATGTCTGAAAGGGCCCTTTGCTCTCAACCGTGCCCTGCATTGCTCTAGAGGTGGAAGGCACAAAGCACTGCCTCCATCCTTCAATTGGAGACAAGCCAGCAACTGTCCTGCTTCCAGCTCTTTAGGAAGCTGGGAAAGCACTCGCATTCCACAGTGCTCTTACAGCGTCCTGGGAACGTCTCATACAAAGGCAGCTGAACACCGTGTCTTTTCAGCCCTTAACTCACCAATCTGCAACATCTGCTTCTGCCGCATTTCCACCTTGCCAACCCGGCTCAGACGAAATGCCTACATCTTCCCCTCAAGCGACTGTGATGATTCCCAAATGATTGAGCATCCACATGCTTAGGAGGCGATAAACTGCATGCCTTTTTCCAACCACCATTTTACACTGCTTAGAGAGCGTCGTAAAGCAGCTATGTCAGAAAGGCCCCTCTGCTCTCAGCCAGGCCCTCCATTGCGCTCGAGGTGCAAGGCACAAGGCACTGGTTCTGGATCCACCCTCAATGGGAGACAAGCCATATCTTGTCCTGTCTCCAGCTATTTTGGAAGTGAAGAAAAAGTCCCTTTCCACAGTGCTCTTACAGCGTCCTGGGAACATCTCATACAAAGGAGGCTGAACGCCGTTTCTTTTCAGCACTTCACTCGCCAGTCTGGGACATCTGCATCCTGCACGTTTCCAACTTGCCAACACGGCTCAGACGAAATGCCTACAAATTCCCCTTGAGCAATGGGGATGAGGCCCATAGGATTGTGGTTCCACATGCTGAGGAGGACAGAGACAATAGGCTTTTAACTAACCACGAAGTGCAACGGTTGGGAGAGTGTCAGAAAGCACCAATGACAGAAAGACCCCTTTACTCTCAGCCCGCCCTCCATTGCTGTAGAGGTGGAAGGCACAAAGCACTGCCTCCATCCTTCAATGGGAGACAAGCCATAAACTGTCTTGCCTCCAGCTCTTTAGGAAGCTGAGAAAGAACTCGCTTTCCACAGTCCTGTTACAGCAGACCGGGGAACTTCTCATACAAAGGCAGCTCAAATGGCATTTCTTCCCAGCCCTTAACTCGCAGCTTTAGGACTCCTGCTTCTGCCATAATTCCACCTTGCCAACCCGGCTCAGACGAAATGCCTACATCTTCCCCTTGAGCAATGGGGATGAGGCCCATAGGATTGTGGTTCCACATGCTGAGGAGGAGAGAGACAATAGGCTTTTAACTAATCACGAAGTGCAATGGTTGGGAGAGTGTCAGAAAGCACCAATATCAGAAAGACCCCTTTACTCTCAGCCGCGCCCTCCATTGCTGTAGAGGTGGAAGGCACAAAGCACTGCCTCCCTCCTTCAACGGGAGACAAGCCATAAACTGTCTTGCCTCCTGCTCTTTAGGAAGCTGGGAAAGATCTCGCTTTCCAAAGTGCTCTTACAGCATACGAGGAAACTCTCATGCAGAGGCAGCTCAAACGCCATTTCTCCCCTGTGCTTAACTGGCCGCTTTAGGACTTCCGCTTCTGCCACCGTTCCACCTTGCCAACCCGGCTCAGACGAAATGCCTACATCTTCCCCTTAAGCAACGGGGGCGAAGCCCACATGATTGTGCTGCCACATGCTTCGCAGGAGCAGACAATGGGCTTTTTACAAACCGCCATTGTGCACTGGGTCAGAGAGTGTCAGAATGCACCTATGTCAGAAAGGGCCCTTTGCTCTCAGCCGTGCCCTCCATTGCTCTAGAGGTGGAAGGCACAAAGCACTGCCTCCGTCCTTCAATGGGAGACCAGCCATAAACTGTCTTGCCTCCAGCTCTTTAGGAAGCTGACAAACAACTCGCTTTCCACAGTCCTGTTACAGCAGACCGGGGAACTTCTCATACAAAGGCAGCTCCAATGGCATTTCTTCCCAGCCCTTAACTCGCAGGTTTAGGAATCCTGCTTCTGCCGCAATTCAACCTTGCCAACCCGGCTCAGACGACATGCCTACATCTTCCCCTTAAGCAACTGGTCTGAGTGCCAAATGATTGAGCGTCCACGTGCTTAGGAGGTGATAGACTGCACTCCTTTCTCCAGCCACCATTGTGCACTGCTGGAGAGAGTGTCGGAAAGCAGCTATGTCAGGAAGACCACTTTGCTCTCAGCCGTGCCCTTCATTGCTCTAGACGTGGAATGCACAATGCACTGGCTCGCCCCCTCAAGGGGCGACAAGCCACAGACCGTCTTCCTTCCATCTCTTTAGGAAGCTGAGCAAGAACTCGCTTTGAACAGTGCTCTTTCTGTGTCGTGGCAAAATCTCATACAAAGGCAGCTGATATGCAATTTCTGTTCAGCGCTTAAATCGCAGATTTGGAACTTCTGCTCCTGCCACATTGCCACCTGGCCAACCCGGCTCAGACGAAATGTCTACATCTTTCCCTTCAGCAACGGGGACGAGGCCCAGATGACTGTGCTTCCGCATGCTTAGCAGGAGCACACGATAGGCTTTTTACAAACCGCCATTGTGCACTGGGTCAGAGAGTGTCAGAATGCACCTATGTCAGAAAGGGCCCTTTGCTCTCAGCCGTGCCCTCCATTGCTCTAGAGGTGGAAGGCACAAAGCACTGCCTCCATCCTTCAATTGGAGACAAGCCAGCAACTGTCCTGCTTACAGCTCTGTAGGAAGCTGGGAAAGCACTCGCATTCCACAGTGCTCTTTCAGCGTCCTGGGAACGTCTCATACAAAGGCAGCTGAACACCGTGTCTTTTCAGCCCTTAACTCACCAATCTGCAACATCTGCTTCTGCCGCATTTCCACCTTGCCAACCCGGCTCAGACGAAATGCCTACATCTTCCCCTGAAGCGACTGTGCTGATTCCCAAATGATTGAGCATCCACATGCTTAGGAGGCGATAAACTGCATGCCTTTTTCCAACCACCATTTTACACTGCTTAGAGAGCGTCGGAAAGCAGCTATGTCAGAAAGGCCCCTTTGCTCTCAGCCATGCCCTCCATTGCTCTCGAGGTGGAAGGCACAACTCACTCGTTCTGGATCCACCCCTCAATGGGAGACAAAACACATCTTGTCCTGCTTCCAGCTCTTTAGGAAGTGGAGAAAAAACTCCCTTTCCACAGTGCTCTTACAGCGTCCTGGGAACGTCTCATACAAAGGCAGCTGAACACCGTATCTTTTCAGCCCTTAACTCAGCAATCTGCAACATCTGCTTATGCCGCATTTCCACCTTGCCAACCCGGCTCAGACGAAATGCCTACATCTTCCCCTGAAGCGACTGTGCTGATTCCCAAATGATTGAGCGTCCACGTGCTTAGGTGGCGATAGACTGCACGCCTTTTTCCAACCACCATTGCGCACTGCTCGAGAGAGTGTAGGAAAGCAGCTATGTCAGAAAGAACCCTTTGCTCTCAGACGTGCCCTTCATTGCTCTAGACGTGGAATGCACAATGCACTGGCTCCCCCCCTCAAGGGGTGACAATCCAGAGACAATCTTCCTTCCATCTCTTTAGGAAGCTGAGCAAGAGCTCGCTTTCAACAGTGCTCTTTCTGTGTCCTGGCAACATCTCATACAAAGGCAGCTGATATGCCATTTCTTTTCAGCGCTTAACTCGCAGATTTGGAACTTCTGCTCCTGCCACATTTCCACCTTGCCAACCCGGCTCACACGAAATGTCTACCTCTTCCCCTTCAGCAACGGGGACGAGGCCCAGATGACTGTGCTTCCGCATGCTTAGCAGGAGCAGACAATAGGCTTTATACAAAGCGCCATTGTGCACTGGGTCAGAGAGTGTCAGAATGCACCTATGTCAGAAAGGGCCCTTTGCTCTCAGCCGTGCCCTCCATTGCTCTAGAGGTGGAAGGCACAAAGCACGTGCCAATGACCCCGGAAGCACCTGCCGAGCACGCCGGAACCACCTGCTCGACTCGCCAGAACCACCTGCCGGACACGCAAAAATCACCTGCCGGCTACGCCACAACCAGTTGGGGATCACTTCGGAATCACCTGCCGGGCTTGCTGGAACCACCTGCCGGTCATGCCAAAATCACCTGCCAACTACGCCAGTACCACTTGGGGACACTGTGGAAACACCTGTCGGGCCGGCCGGAGCCACATCTCAGACGTGCCAGAACCATGTGCATGAGATGCTGGAACCACACCCCGAACAGACGGAAAACACCTGCCAGACCCGTCTGAACAACCTGCCGAGCACGCCGGAGGCACCTGCTCGACTCGCCGGAACCACGTACCTGACATGCCAAAATCAAAAGCCGGGTATGCCAGAACCACTTGGCGGACACTCCGGAATCATCTGCTGGACATGCCGGAACCAGCTCTCAGACACACCAGAACCACGTGCCGGACACGATGGAATCACCTACCGGACAGACCGGAACCACCTGCTGAGCACGCCGGAGCCACCTGTTCGACTCTCTGGAACCACCTGCCGGACAGGCCAATATCAACTGCTGGCTATGCAAGAACCACCTGGGGGACGGTCCGGGATCACCTGCCAGCCATGGCGGAACCACCTCTCAGACGTACCAGAACCACCTGCCGGAGAAGCTGGAAACACGTCCTGGACAGTCTGGAACCACCTGCCGGCCAAGCCTGAACCACCTGCCAAGCACAACGGAACAACCTGCCAGATACGCCAAAATCACCTGCGTGTTATGCCAGAACCACTTGGCGGACACTCCGGAATCATCTGCCGGACATGCCGGAACCAGCTCTCAGACACACCAGAACCAAGTGCCGGAGACGCCGGAAGCACCTGCCGAGCATGCCGGAGCCACCTGCTCGACTCGCCAGAAACACCTGCCGGACACGCCAAAATCACCTGCCGGGTACGCCAGAACCACCTGGCGGACACTCCGAAATGACCTGTCGCGCATGCCGGAACCAGCTCTCAGACGTGCCGGATGCACGTGCCGGACACGCCGGAATCACCTACCAGACAGACCGGAACCACCTGCCGAGCACGCCGGAGCCACCTGTTCGACTCGCTGGAACCACCTGCCGGACAGGCCAATATCAACTGCTGGCTATGCCAGAACCACCTGGGCGACGGTCCGGAATCACCTGCCAGCCATGGCGGAACCAGCTCTCAGACGTACCAGAACCACCTGCCGGAGAGGCTGGAAACACGTCCTGGACAGACTGGAACCACGTGACGGCCATGCCTGAACCACCTGCCGAGCACGGCGGAACCACCTGCCGGACATGCCGAAATCACCTGCGGGCTACGCCAGAACCACTTGGACGACTCTCCGAAATGACCTGCCGGGCATGTTGGAACCACCTCTCAGACGTGCCAGAAGCACGTGGCGGACAGTCGGGAATCACCTGTTGGGCATACGCAACCACCTCTGACACGTACCAGAACCACGTGCCGTGCACGCCGGAACCACCTACCGGACAGACCGGAATCAACTTTTGGGCATGCCGGAACCACCAGTCAGATGTGCCAGAAACACGTGCCGGAGACGCCGGAAGCCCCTGCCGAGCACGTCGCAACCACCTGCTCAACTCGCCTGAACCACCTTCCGGACACGCCAAAATCACCTGCCCGCTACACCAGCACCACTTCGGGGACAAGCCGGAATCACGTGAGGGGCATGCCGGCACAGCCTCTCAGACTGAACCTCGTGCCGGACACCACAGAACCACCTGCCGAGCACGGCGGAACCACCTGCCGGACGCGCCGGAACCACCGGCTCGACCCGCCGGAACGACTGCTGGACATGCAAACTCACCTGCCGGCTACGCCGGAAACACTTGGCGAACACTCCGGAATCACCTGCCGGGCATGCCGGAACCACCTCTCAGATATGCCAGAACCACGTGCCAATGACCCCGGAAGCACATGCCGAGCACGCCGGAAACACCTGCTCGACTCACCAGAACCACCTGCCGGACACGCCAAAATCACCTGCCGGCTACGCCACAACCAGTTGGGGAACACTTCGGAATCACCTGCCGGGCTTGCTGGAACCACCTGCCAGTCATGCCAAAATCACCTGCCAACTACGCCCGTACCACTTGGAGGACACTGTGGAAACACCTGTCGGGCCGGCCGGAACCACATCTCAGACGTGCCAGAACCATGTGCATGAGATGCTGGAACCACACCCCGAACCGACGGAAAACACCTGCCAGACCTGTCTGAACAACCTGCCGAGCACCTACCTGACATGCCCAAATCACCAGCCGGGTATGCCAGAACCACTTGGCGGACACTCCGGAATCATCTGCCGGACATGCCGGAACCAGCTCTCAGACACACCAGAACCACGTGCCGGAGACGCCGTAAGCACCTGCCGAGCATGCCGGAGCCACCTGCTCGACTCGCCAGAAACACCAGCCGATCATTCAAAAATCACCTGCCGGCTACGCCACAACCATTTGGTGAACACTTTGGAATCACCTGCCAGGCTTGCTGGAACCACCTGCCGGTCATGCCAAAATCACCTGACAACTACGCCACAACCGCTTGGCGGACACTGCGGAAACACCTGTCGGGCCGGCTGGAACCACATCTCAGACGTGCCAGAAACGTGTTCATGAGATGCTGGAACCACACCCCGAACAGACGGATACCACCTGCCAGAACCGCCTGAACCACCTGCCGAGCACGCCGGAACCACCTGCTCGACTCACCGGTACCACCTCCCTGACACGCCAAAATCACCTGCTGGGTATGCCACAACCACTTGGCGGACACTCCGGAATCATCTGCCGGACATGCCGGAACCAGCTCTCAGACACACCAGAACCAAGTGCCGGAGACGCCGGAAGCACCTGCCGAGCATGCCGGAGCCACCTGCTCGACTCGCCAGAAACACCTGCCGGACACGCCAAAATCACCTGCCGGGTATGCCAGAACCACCTGGCGGACACTACGGAATCACCTGCCGCGCATGCCGGAAGCACGTGCCAGACACGCCGGAGACACCTACTGGACAGACCGGAACCACCTGCCAAGAACGCCGGAGCCACCTGTTCGACTCGCTGGAACCACCTGCCGGACAGGCCAATATCAACTGCTGGCTATGCCAGAACCACCTTGGGGACAGTCCGGGATCACTTGCCAGCCATGGCGGAACCACCTCTCTGACGTACCAGAACCACCTGCCGGAGAAGCTGGAAACACGTCCTGGACAGACTGGAACCACGTGACGGCCATGCCTGAACCACCTGCCGAGCACGGCGGAACCACCTGCCGGACGCGCCAAAATCACCTGCGGGCTACGCCAGAACCACTTGGACGACTCTCCGAAATGACCTGCCGGGCAGGTTGGAACCACCTCTCAGACGTGCCAGAAGCACGTGGCGGACAGTCCGGAATCACCTGTTGGGCATACGCAACCACCTCTGACACGTACCAGAACCACGTGCCGTGCACGCCGGAACCACCTACCGGACAGACTGGAATCAACTTTTGGGCATGCCGGAACCACCAGTCAGATGTGCCAGAAACACGTGCCGGAGACGCCGGAAGCACCTGGCGAGCACGTCGCAACCACCTGCTCAACTCGCCTGAACCACCTGCCGGACACGCCAAAATCACCTGCCCGCTACACCAGCACCACTTCGGGGACAAGCCGGAATCACGTGAGGGGCATGCCGGCACAGCCTCTCAGACTGAACCTCGTGCCGGACACCACAGAACCACCTGCCGGACAGACCGGAACCACCTGCCGGACACGCCGGAACCACCGGCTCGACCCGCCGGAACGACCGCTGGACATGCAAAATCACCTGCCGGCTACGCCGGAAACACTTGGCGAACACTCCGGAATCACCTGCCGGGCATGCCGGAACCACCTCTCAGATATGCCAGAACCACGTGCCAATGACCCCGGAAGCACCTGCCGAGCACGCCGGAACTACCTGCTCGACTCGCCAGAACCACCTGCCGGACACGCAGAAATCACCTGCCGGCTAGGCCACAACCAGTTGGGGAACACTTCGGAATCACCTGCCGGGCTTGCTGGAACCAACTGCCTGTCATGCCAAAATCACCTGCCAACTACGCCAGTACCACTTGGCGGACACTGTGGAAACACCTGTCGGGCCGGCCGGAACCACATCTCAGACGTGCCAGAACCATGTGCATGAGATGCTGGAACCACACCCCGAACAGACGGAAAACACCTGCCAGACCCGTCTGAACAACCTGCCGAGCACCTACCTGACATGATCAAATCACCAGCTGGGTATTCCAGAACCACTTGGCGGACACTCCGGAATCATCTGCCGGACATGCCGGTACCAGCTCTCAGACACACCAGAACCACGTGCCGGAGACGCCGGAAGCACCTGCCGAGCATTCCGGAGCCACCTGCTCGACTCGCCAGAAACACCTGCCGGACACGCCAAAATCACCTGCCGGGTATGCCAGAACCACCTGGCGGACACTCCGAAATCACCTGCTGCGCATGCCGGAACCACCTCTCAGACGTGCCGGAAGCACGGGCCGGAAACGCCGGAATCACCTACGGGACAGACCGGAACCACCTGTCGAGCACGCCGGAGCCACCTGTTCGACTCGCTGGAACCACCTGCCGGACAGGCCAATGTTAACTGCTGGCTATGCCAGAACCACCTGGGGGATGGTCCGGAATCACCTGCCAGCCATGGCGGAACCACCTCTCAGACGTACCAGAACCACCTGCCGGAGAAGCTGGAAACACGTCCTGGACAGTCTGGAACCACCTGCCGGCCAAGCCTGAACCACCTGCCAAGCACAACGGAACAACCTGCCAGACACGCCAAAATCACCTGCGTGTTATGCCAGAACCACCTGGAGGACTCTCTGGGATGACCTGCCGGGAATGCCGGAACCACCTCTCAGACGTGCCAGAACCATGTGGCGGACAGTCCGGAATCACCTGTTGGGCATGCGCAACCACCTCTGAGACGTACCAGAACCACATGCCGTGCAGGCTGGAACCACCTACCGGACAGACCGGAATCACCTTTCGGGCATGCCGGAACCACCTGTCAGATGTGCCAGAAACACGTGCCGGAGACGCCGGAAGCACCTGCCAAGCACGTTGGAACCACCTGCTCAACTCGCCTGAACCACCTGCCGGACATGCCAAAATCACCTGCCGACTATGCCAGAACCACTTGGCGAACACTCCGGAATCACTTGTCGCGCATGCAGGAACCACCTCTCAGACATGCCAGAACCCCGTGCCAATGACCCCGGAAGCACAAGCCGAGCACGCCGGAACCACCTTCTCGACTCGCCAGAACCACCTGCCGATCACGCAAAAATCACCTGCCGGCTACGCCACAACCAGTTGGTGAACACTTTGGAATCACCTGCCAGGCTTGCTGGAACCACCTGCCGGTCATGCCAAAATCACCTGCCAACTACGCCAGAACCGCTTGGCGGACACTGCGGAAACACCTGTCGGGCCGGCTGGAACCACATCTCAGACGTGCCAGAAACGTGTTCATGAGATGCTGGAACCACACCCCGAACAGACGGATACCACCTGCCAGAACCGCCTGAACCACCTGCCGAGCACGCCGGAACCACCTGCTCGACTCACCGGTACCACCTCTCTGACACGCCAAAATCACCTGCTGGGTATGCCAGAACCACTTGGCGGACACTCCGGAGTCATCTGCCGGACATGCCGGAACCAGCTCTCAGACACACCAGAACCAAGTGCCGGAGACGCCGGAAGCACCTGCCGAGCATGCCGGAGCCACCTGCTCGACTCGCCAGAAACACCTGCCGGACACGCCAAAATCACCTGCCGGGTATGCCAGAACCACCTGGCGGACACTACGGAATCACCTGCCGCGCATGCCGGAAGCACGTGCCAGACAAGCCGCAAACACCTACCGGACAGACCGGAACCACCTGCCAAGAACGCCGGAGCCACCTGTTCGACTCGCTGGAACCACCTGCCGGACAGGCCAATATCAACTGCTGGCTATGCCAGAACCACCTGGGGTACAGTCCGGGATCACCTGCCAGCCATGGCAGAACCACCTCTCAGACGTACCAGAACCACCTGCCGGAGAAGCTGGAAACACGTCCTGGACAGACTGGAAACACGTGACGGCCATGCCTGAACCACCTGCCGAGCACGGCGGAACCACCTGCCGGACACGCCAAAATCACCTGCGGGCTACGCCAGAACCACTTGGACGACTCTCCGAAATGACCTGCCGGGCATGTTGGAACCACCTCTCAGACGTGCCAGAAGCACGTGGCGGACAGTCCGGAATCACCTGTTGGGCATACGCAACCACCTCTGACACGTACCAGAACCACGTGCCGTGCACGCCGGAACCACCTACCGGACAGACCGGAATCAACTTTTGGGCATGCCGGAACCACCAGTCAGATGTGCCAGAAACACGTGCCGGAGACGCCGGAAGCACCTGCCGAGCACGTCGCAACCACCTGCTCAACTCGCCTGAACCACCTGCCGGACACGCCAAAATCACCTGCCCGCTACACCAGCACCACTTCGGGGACAAGCCGGAATCACGTGAGGGGCATGCCGGCACAGCCTCTCAGACCGAACCTCGTGCCGGACACCACAGAACCACCTGCAGGGCAGACCGGAACCACCTGCCGGACACGCCGGAACCACCGGCTCGACCCGCCGGAACGACCGCTGGACATGCAAACTCACCTGCCGGCTACGCCGGAAACACTTGGCGAACACTCCGGAATCACCTGCCGGGCATGCCGGAACCACCTCTCAGATATGCCAGAACCACGTGCCAATGACCCCGGAAGCACCTGCCGAGCACGCCGGAACCACCTGCTCGACTCGCCAGAACCACCTGCCGGACACGCAGAAATCACCTACCGGGTACGCCAGAACCACCTGGCGGACACTCCGAAATCACCTGTCGCGCATGCCGGAACCACCTCTCAGACGTGCCGGAAGCACGTGCCGGACACGCCGGAATCACCTACCGGACAGATCGGAACCACCTGCCGAGCACGCCGGAGCCACCTGTTCGACTCACTGGAACCACCTGACGGACAGGCCAATATCAACTGCTGGCTATGCCAGAACCACCTGGGGGACGGTCCGGAATCACCTGCCAGCCCTGGCGGAACCACCTCTCAGACGTACCAGAACCACCTGCCGGACAAGCTGGAAACACGTCCTGGACAGTCTGGAACCACCTGCCGGCCAAGCCTGAACCACCTGCCAAGCACAACGGAACAACCTGCCAGACACGCCAAAATCACCTGCGTGCTATGCCAGAAAAACTTGGAGGACTCTCTGGGATGACCTGCCGGGCATGCCGGAACCACCTCTCAGACGTGCCAGAACCATGTGGCGGACAGTCCGGAATCACCTGTTGGGCATGCGCAACCACCTCTGAGACGTACCAGAACCGCATGCCGTGCAGGCTGGAACCACCTACCGGACAGACCGGAATCACCTTTCGGGCATGCCGGAACCACCTGTCAGATGTGCCAGAAACACGTGCCGGAGACGCCGGAAGCACCTGCCAAGCACGTTGGAACCACCTGCTCAACTCGCCTGAACCACCTGCCGGACATGCCAAAATCACCTGCCGACTATGCCAGAACCACTTGGCGAACACACCGGAATCACTTGCCGGGCATGCAGGAACCACCTCTCAGACATGCCAGAACCCCGTGCCAATGACCCCGGAAGCACCAGCCGAGCACGCCGGAACCACCTGCTCGACTCGCCAGAACCAAATGCCGATCACGCAAAAATCACCTGCCGGCTACGCCACAACCAGTTGGTGAACACTTTGGAATCACCTGCCAGGCTTGCTGGAACCACCTGCCAGTCATGCCAAAATCACCTGCCAACTACGCCAGAACCGCTTGGCGGACACTGCGGAAACACCTGTCGGGCCGGCTGGAACCACATCTCTGACGTGCCAGAAACGTGTTCATGAGATGCTGGAACCACACCCCGAACAGACGGATACCACCTGCCAGAACCGCCTGAACCACCTGCCGAGCACGCCGGAACCACCTGCTCGACTCACCGGTACCACCTCCCTGACACGCCAAAATCACCTGCTGGGTATGCCAGATCCACTTGGCGGAGACTCTGGAATCATCTGCCGGACATGCCGGAACCAGCTCCCAGACACACCAGAACCAAGTGCCGGAGACGCCGGAAGCACCTGCCGAGCATGCCGGAGCCACCTGCTCGACTCGCCAGAAACACCTGCCGGACACGCCAAAATCACCTGACGGGTATGCCAGAACCACCTGGCGGACACTACAGAATCACCTGCCGCGCATGCCGGAAGCACGTGCCAGACACGCCGCAAACACCTACCGGACAGACCGGAACCACCTGCCAAGAACACCTGAGCCACCTGTTCGACTCGCTGGAACCACCTGCCGGACAGGCCAATATCAACTGCTGGCTATGCCAGAACCACCTGGGGGACAGTCCGGGATCACCTGCCAGCCATGGCGGAACCACCTCTCAGACGTACCAGAACCACCTGCCGGAGAAGCTGGAAACACGTCCTGGAAAGACTGGAACCACGTGACGGCCATGCCTGAACCACCTGCCGAGCACGGCGGAACCACCTGCCGGACGCGCCAAAATCACCTGCGGGCTACGCCAGAACCACTTGGACGAGTCTCCGAAATGACCTGCCGGGCATGTTGGAACCACCTCTCAAACGTGCCAGAAGCACTTGGCGAACACTCCGGAATCACCTGCCGTGCATGCCGGAACCACCTCTCAGATATGCCAGAACCACGTGCCAATGACCCCGGAAGCACCTGCCGAGCACGCCGGAACCACCTGCTCGACTCGCCAGAACCACCTGCCGGACACGCAGAAATCACCTGCCGGCTACGCCACAACCAGTTGGGGAACACTTCGGAATCACCTGCCGGGCTTGCTGGAACCACCTGCCGGTCATGCCAAAATCACCTGCCAACTACGCCAGTACCACTTGGCGGACACTGTGGAAACACCTGTCGGGCCGGCCGGAACCACATCTCAGACGTGCCAGAACCATGTGCATGAGATGCTGGAACCACACCCCGAACCGACGGAAAACACCTGCCAGACCCGTCTGAACAACCTGCCGAGCACCTACCTGACATGCCCAAATCACCAGCCGGGTATGCCAGAACCACTTGGCGGACACTCCGGAATCATCTGCCGGACATGCCGGAACCAGCTCTCAGACACACCAGAACCACGTGCCGGAGACGCCGTAAGCACCTGCCGAGCATGCCGGAGCCACCTGCTCGACTCGCCAGAAACACCAGCCGATCATTCAAATATCACCTGCCGGCTATGCCACAACCATTTGGTGAACACTTTGGAATCACCTGCCAGGCTTGCTGGAACCACCTGCCGGTCATGCCAAAATCACCTGACAACTACGCCAGAACCGCTTGGCGGACACTGCGGAAACACCTGTCGGGCCGGCTGGAACCACATCTCAGACGTGCCAGAAACGTGTTCATGAGATGCTGGAACCACACCCCGAACAGACGGATACCACCTGCCAGAACCGCCTGAACCACCTGCCGAGCACGCCGGAACCACCTGCTCGACTCACCGGTACCACCTCCCTGACACGCCAAAATCACCTGCTGGGTATGCCACAACCACTTGGCGGACACTCCGGAATCATCTGCCGGACATGCCGGAACCAGCTCTCAGACACAGCAGAACCACGTGCCGGAGACGCCGGAAGCACCTGCCGAGCATGCCGGAGCCACCTGCTCGACTCGCCAGAAACACCTGCCGGACACGCCAAAATCACCTGCCGGGTACGCCAGAACCACCTGGTGGACACTCCGAAATCACCTGTCGCGCATGCCGGAACCACCTCTCAGACGTGCCGGAAGCACGTGCCGGACACGCCGGAAGCACGTGACGGCCATGCCTGAACCACCTGCCGAGCACGCCGGAGCCACCTGTTCGACTCGCTGGAACCACCTGCCGGACAGGCCAATATCAACTGCTGGCTATGCCAGAACCACCTCGGGGATGGTCCGGAATCACCTGCCAGCCCTGGCGGAACCACCTCTCAGACGTACCAGAACCACCTGCCGGAGAAGCTGGAAACACGTCCTGGACAGTCTGGAACCACCTGCCGACCAAGCCTGAACCACCTGCCAAGCACAACGGAACAACCTGCCAGACACGCCAAAATCACCTGCGTGTTATGCCAGGACCACTTGGAGGACTCTCTGGGATGACCTGCCGGGCATGCCGGAACCACCTCTCAGACGTGCCAGAACCATGTGGCGGACAGTCCGGAATCACCTGTTGGGCATGCGCAACCACCTCTGAGACGTACCAGAACCACATGCCGTGCCGGCTGGAACCACCTACCGGACAGACTGGAATCACCTTTCGGGCATGCCGGAACCACCTGTCAGATGTGCCAGAAACACGTGCCGGAGATGCCGGAAGCACCTGCCAAGCACGTTGGAACCACCTGCTCAACTCGCCTGAACCACCTGCCGGACATGCCAAAATCACCTGCCGACTATGCCAGAACCACTTGGCGAACACTCCGGAATCACTTGCCGGGCATGCAGGAACCACCTCTCGGACATGCCAGAACCCCGTGCAAATGACCCCGGAAGCACCAGCCGAGCACGCCCGAACCACCTGCTCGACTCGCCAGAAACACCAGCCGATCATTCAAATATCACCTGCCGGCTATGCCACAACCATTTGGTGAACACTTTGGAATCACCTGCCAGGCTTGCTGGAACCACCTGCCGGTCATGCCAAAATCACCTGCCAACTACGCCAGAACCGCTTGGCGGACACTGCGGAAACACCTGTCGGGCCGGCTGGAACCACATCTCAGACGTGCCAGAAACGTGTTCATGAGATGCTGGAACCACACCCCGAACAGACGGATACCACCTGCCAGAACCGCCTGAACCACCTGCCGAGCACGCCGGAACCACCTGCTCGACTCACCGGTACCACCTCCCTGACACGCCAAAATCACCTGCTGGGTATGCCAGAACCACTTGGCGGACACTCCGGAATCATCTGCCGGACATGCCGGAACCAGCTCTCAGACACACCAGAACCAAGTGCCGGAGACGCCGGAAGCACCTGCCGAGCATGCCGGAGCCACCTGCTCGACTCGCCAGAAACACCTGCCGGACATGCCAAAATCACCTGCCGGGTACGCCAGAACCACCTGGTGGACACTCCGAAATCACCTGTCGCGCATGCCGGAACCACCTCTCAGACGTGCCGGAAGCACGTGCCGGACACGCCGGAAGCACGTGACGGCCATGCCTGAACCACCTGCCGAGCACGCCGGAGCCACCTGTTCGACTCGCTGGAACCACCTGCCGGACAGGCCAATATCAACTGCTGGCTATGCCAGAACCACCTCGGGGATGGTCCGGAATCACCTGCCAGCCCTGGCGGAACCACCTCTCAGACGTACCAGAACCACCTGCCGGAGAAGCTGGAAACACGTCCTGGACAGTCTGGAACCACCTGCCGACCAAGCCTGAACCACCTGCCAAGCACAACGGAACAACCTGCCAGACACGCCAAAATCACCTGCGTGTTATGCCAGGACCACTTGGAGGACTCTCTGGGATGACCTGCCGGGCATGCCGGAACCACCTCTCAGACGTGCCAGAACCATGTGGCGGACAGTCCGGAATCACCTGTTGGGCATGCGCAACCACCTCTGAGACGTACCAGAACCACATGCCGTGCCGGCTGGAACCACCTACCGGACAGACTGGAATCACCTTTCGGGCATGCCGGAACCACCTGTCAGATGTGCCAGAAACACGTGCCGGAGATGCCGGAAGCACCTGCCAAGCACGTTGGAACCACCTGCTCAACTCGCCTGAACCACCTGCCGGACATGCCAAAATCACCTGCCGACTATGCCAGAACCACTTGGCGAACACTCCGGAATCACTTGCCGGGCATGCAGGAACCACCTCTCGGACATGCCAGAACCCCGTGCAAATGACCCCGGAAGCACCAGCCGAGCACGCCGGAACCACCTGCTCGACTCGCCAGAACCAAATGCCGATCACGCAAAAATCACCTGCCGGCTACGCCACAACCAGTTGGTGAACACTTTGGAATCACCTGCCAGGCTTGCTGGAACCACCTGCCAGTCATGCCAAAATCACCTGCCAACTACGCTAGAACCGCTTGGCGGACACTGCGGAAACACCTGTCGGGCCGGCTGGAACCACATCTTAGACGTGCCAGAAACGTGTTCATGAGATGCTGGAACCACACCCCGAACAGACGGATACCACCTGCCAGAACCGCCTGAACCACCTGCCGAGCACGCCGGAACCACCTGCTCGACTCACTGGTACCACCTCCCTGACACGCCAAAATCACCTGCTGGGTATGCCAGATCCACTTGGCGGAGACTCCGGAATCATCTGCCGGACATGCCGGAACCAGCTCCCAGACACACCAGAACCAAGTGCCGGAGACGCCGGAAGCACCTGCCGAGCATGCCGGAGCCACCTGCTCGACTCGCCAGAAACACCTGCCGGACACGCCAAAATCACCTGCCGGGTATGCCAGAACCACCTGGCGGACACTACGGAATCACCTGCCGCGCATGCCGGAAGCACGTGCCAGACTCGCCGCAAACACCTACCGGACAGACCGGAACCACCTGCCAAGAACGCCGGAGCCACCTGTTCGACTCGCTGGAACCACCTGCCGGACAGGCCAATATCAACTGCTGGCTATGCCAGAACCACCTGGGGGACAGTCCGGGATCACCTGCCAGCCATGGCGGAACCACCTCTCAGACGTACCAGAACCACCTGCCGGAGAAGCTGGAAACACGTCCTGGACAGACTGGAACCACGTGACGGCCATGCCTGAACCACCTGCCGAGCACGGCGGAACCACCTGCCGGACGCGCCAAAATCACCTGCGGGCTACGCCAGAACCACTTGGACGACTCTCCGAAATGACCTGCCGGGCATGTTGGAACCACCTCTCAAACGTGCCAGAAGCACTTGGCGAACACTCCGGAATCACCTGCCGTGCATGCCGGAACCACCTCTCAGATATGCCAGAACCACGTGCCAATGACCCCGGAAGCACCTGCCGAGCACGCCGGAACCACCTGCTCGACTCGCCAGAACCACCTGCCGGACACGCAGAAATCACCTGCCGGCTACGCCACAACCAGTTGGGGAACACTTCGGAATCACCTGCCGGGCTTGCTGGAACCACCTGCCGGTCATGCCAAAATCACCTGCCAACTACGCCAGTACCACTTGGCGGACACTGTGGAAACACCTGTCGGGCCGGCCGGAACCACATCTCAGACGTGCCAGAACCATGTGCATGAGATGCTGGAACCACACCCCGAACCGACGGAAAACACCTGCCAGACCCGTCTGAACAACCTGCCGAGCACCTACCTGACATGCCCAAATCACCAGCCGGGTATGCCAGAACCACTTGGCGGACACTCCGGAATCATCTGCCGGACATGCCGGAACCAGCTCTCAGACACACCAGAACCACGTGCCGGAGACGCCGTAAGCACCTGCCGAGCATGCCGGAGCCACCTGCTCGACTCGCCAGAAACACCAGCCGATCATTCAAATATCACCTGCCGGCTATGCCACAACCATTTGGTGAACACTTTGGAATCACCTGCCAGGCTTGCTGGAACCACCTGCCGGTCATGCCAAAATCACCTGACAACTACGCCAGAACCGCTTGGCGGACACTGCGGAAACACCTGTCGGGCCGGCTGGAACCACATCTCAGACGTGCCAGAAACGTGTTCATGAGATGCTGGAACCACACCCCGAACAGACGGATACCACCTGCCAGAACCGCCTGAACCACCTGCCGAGCACGCCGGAACCACCTGCTCGACTCACCGGTACCACCTCCCTGACACGCCAAAATCACCTGCTGGGTATGCCACAACCACTTGGCGGACACTCCGGAATCATCTGCCGGACATGCCGGAACCAGCTCTCAGACACAGCAGAACCACGTGCCGGAGACGCCGGAAGCACCTGCCGAGCATGCCGGAGCCACCTGCTCGACTCGCCAGAAACACCTGCCGGACATGCCAAAATCACCTGCCGGGTACGCCAGAACCACCTGGTGGACACTCCGAAATCACCTGTCGCGCATGCCGGAACCACCTCTCAGACGTGCCGGAAGCACGTGCCGGACACGCCGGAAGCACGTGACGGCCATGCCTGAACCACCTGCCGAGCACGCCGGAGCCACCTGTTCGACTCGCTGGAACCACCTGCCGGACAGGCCAATATCAACTGCTGGCTATGCCAGAACCACCTCGGGGATGGTCCGGAATCACCTGCCAGCCCTGGCGGAACCACCTCTCAGACGTACCAGAACCACCTGCCGGAGAAGCTGGAAACACGTCCTGGACAGTCTGGAACCACCTGCCGACCAAGCCTGAACCACCTGCCAAGCACAACGGAACAACCTGCCAGACACGCCAAAATCACCTGCGTGTTATGCCAGGACCACTTGGAGGACTCTCTGGGATGACCTGCCGGGCATGCCGGAACCACCTCTCAGACGTGCCAGAACCATGCTGTGGACAGTCCGGAATCACCTGTTGGGCATGCGCAACCACCTCTGAGACGTACCAGAACCACATGCCGTGCCGGCTGGAACCACCTACCGGACAGACTGGAATCACCTTTCGGGCATGCCGGAACCACCTGTCAGATGTGCCAGAAACACGTGCCGGAGATGCCGGAAGCACCTGCCAAGCACGTTGGAACCACCTGCTCAACTCGCCTGAACCACCTGCCGGACATGCCAAAATCACCTGCCGACTATGCCAGAACCACTTGGCGAACACTCCGGAATCACTTGCCGGGCATGCAGGAACCACCTCTCGGACATGCCAGAACCCCGTGCAAATGACCCCGGAAGCACCAGCCGAGCACGCCCGAACCACCTGCTCGACTCGCCAGAAACACCAGCCGATCATTCAAATATCACCTGCCGGCTATGCCACAACCATTTGGTGAACACTTTGGAATCACCTGCCAGGCTTGCTGGAACCACCTGCCGGTCATGCCAAAATCACCTGCCAACTACGCCAGAACCGCTTGGCGGACACTGCGGAAACACCTGTCGGGCCGGCTGGAACCACATCTCAGACGTGCCAGAAACGTGTTCATGAGATGCTGGAACCACACCCCGAACAGACGGATACCACCTGCCAGAACCGCCTGAACCACCTGCCGAGCACGCCGGAACCACCTGCTCGACTCACCGGTACCACCTCCCTGACACGCCAAAATCACCTGCTGGGTATGCCAGAACCACTTGGCGGACACTCCGGAATCATCTGCCGGACATGCCGGAACCAGCTCTCAGACACACCAGAACCAAGTGCCGGAGACGCCGGAAGCACCTGCCGAGCATGCCGGAGCCACCTGCTCGACTCGCCAGAAACACCTGCCGGACACGCCAAAATCACCTGCCGGGTACGCCAGAACCACCTGGTGGACACTCCGAAATCACCTGTCGCGCATGCCGGAACCACCTCTCAGACGTGCCGGAAGCACGTGCCGGACACGCCGGAAGCACGTGACGGCCATGCCTGAACCACCTGCCGAGCACGCCGGAGCCACCTGTTCGACTCGCTGGAACCACCTGCCGGACAGGCCAATATCAACTGCTGGCTATGCCAGAACCACCTCGGGGATGGTCCGGAATCACCTGCCAGCCCTGGCGGAACCACCTCTCAGACGTACCAGAACCACCTGCCGGAGAAGCTGGAAACACGTCCTGGACAGTCTGGAACCACCTGCCGACCAAGCCTGAACCACCTGCCAAGCACAACGGAACAACCTGCCAGACACGCCAAAATCACCTGCGTGTTATGCCAGGACCACTTGGAGGACTCTCTGGGATGACCTGCCGGGCATGCCGGAACCACCTCTCAGACGTGCCAGAACCATGTGGCGGACAGTCCGGAATCACCTGTTGGGCATGCGCAACCACCTCTGAGACGTACCAGAACCACATGCCGTGCCGGCTGGAACCACCTACCGGACAGACTGGAATCACCTTTCGGGCATGCCGGAACCACCTGTCAGATGTGCCAGAAACACGTGCCGGAGATGCCGGAAGCACCTGCCAAGCACGTTGGAACCACCTGCTCAACTCGCCTGAACCACCTGCCGGACATGCCAAAATCACCTGCCGACTATGCCAGAACCACTTGGCGAACACTCCGGAATCACTTGCCGGGCATGCAGGAACCACCTCTCGGACATGCCAGAACCCCGTGCAAATGACCCCGGAAGCACCAGCCGAGCACGCCGGAACCACCTGCTCGACTCGCCAGAACCAAATGCCGATCACGCAAAAATCACCTGCCGGCTACGCCACAACCAGTTGGTGAACACTTTGGAATCACCTGCCAGGCTTGCTGGAACCACCTGCCAGTCATGCCAAAATCACCTGCCAACTACGGTAGAACCGCTTGGCGGACACTGCGGAAACACCTGTCGGGCCGGCTGGAACCACATCTTAGACGTGCCAGAAACGTGTTCATGAGATGCTGGAACCACACCCCGAACAGACGGATACCACCTGCCAGAACCGCCTGAACCACCTGCCGAGCACGCCGGAACCACCTGCTCGACTCACTGGTACCACCTCCCTGACACGCCAAAATCACCTGCTGGGTATGCCAGAACCACTTGGCGGACACTCCGGAATCATCTGCCGGACATGCCGGAACCAGCTCTCAGACACACCAGAACCAAGTGCCGGAGACGCCGGAAGCACCTGCCGAGCATGCCGGAGCCACCTGCTCGACTCGCCAGAAACACCTGCCGGACACGCCAAAATCACCTGCCGGGTATGCCAGAACCACCTGGCGGACACTACGGAATCACCTGCCGCGCATGCCGGAAGCACGTGCCAGACTCGCCGCAAACACCTACCGGACAGACCGGAACCACCTGCCAAGAACGCCGGAGCCACCTGTTCGACTCGCTGGAACCACCTGCCGGACAGGCCAATATCAACTGCTGGCTATGCCAGAACCACCTGGGGGACAGTCCGGGATCACCTGCCAGCCATGGCGGAACCACCTCTCAGGCGTACCGGAACCACCTGCCGGAGAAGCTGGAAACACGTCCTGGACAGACTGGAACCACGTGACGGCCATGCCTGAACCACCTGCCGAGCACGGCGGAACCACCTGCCGGACGCGCCAAAATCACCTGCGGGCTACGCCAGAACCACTTGGACGACTCTCCGAAATGACCTGCCGGGCATGTTGGAACCACCTCTCAGACGTGCCAGAAGCACTTGGCGAACACTCCGGAATCACCTGCCGTGCATGCCGGAACCACCTCTCAGATATGCCAGAACCACGTGCCAATGACCCCGGAAGCACCTGCCGAGCACGCCGGAACCACCTGCTCGACTCGCCAGAACCACCTGCCGGACACGCAGAAATCACCTGCCGGCTACGCCACAACCAGTTGGGGAACACTTCGGAATCACCTGCCGGGCTTGCTGGAACCACCTGCCGGTCATGCCAAAATCACCTGCCAACTACCCCCGTACCACTTGGCGGACACTGTGGAAACACCTGTCGGGCCGGCCGGAACCACAACTCAGACGTGCCAGAACCATGTGCATGAGATGCTGGAACCACACCCCGAACCGACGGAAAACACCTGCCAGACCCGTCTGAACAACCTGCCGAGCACCTACCTGACATGCCCAAATCACCAGCCGGGTATGCCAGAACCACTTGGCGGACACTCCGAAATCATCTGCCGGACATGCCGGAACCAGCTCTCAGACACACCAGAACCACGTGCCGGAGACGCCGTAAGCACCTGCCGAGCATGCCGGAGCCACCTGCTCGACTCGCCAGAAACACCAGCCGATCATTCAAAAATCACCTGCCGGCTACGCCACAACCATTTGGTGAACACTTTGGAATCACCTGCCAGGCTTGCTGGAACCACCTGCCGGTCATGCCAAAATCACCTGACAACTACGCCAGAACCACTTGGCGGACACTGCGGAAACACCTGTCGGGCCGGCTGGAACCACATCTCAGACGTGCCAGAAACGTGTTCATGAGATGCTGGAACCACACCCCGAACAGACGGATACCACCTGCCAGAACCGCCTGAACCACCTGCCGAGCACGCCGGAACCACCTGCTCGACTCACCGGTACCACCTCCCTGACACGCCAAAATCACCTGCTGGGTATGCCACAACCACTTGGCGGACACTCCGGAATCATCTGCCGGACATGCCGGAACCAGCTCTCAGACACACCAGAACCAAGTGCCGGAGACGCCGGAAGCACCTGCCGAGCATGCCGGAGCCACCTGCTCGACTCGCCAGAAACACCTGCCGGACACGCCAAAATCACCTGCCGGGTATGCCAGAAGCACCTGGCGGACACTACGGAATCACCTGCCGCGCATGCCGGAACCACCTCTCAGACGTGCCGGAAGCACGTGCCGGACACGCCGGAAACACCTACCGGACAGACCGGAACCACCTGCCAAGAACGCCGGAGCCACCTGTTCGACTCGCTGGAACCACCTGCCGGACAGGCCAATATCAACTGCTGGCTATGCCAGAACCGCCTGGGGGACAGTCCGGGATCACCTGCCAGCCATGGTGGAACCACCTCTCAGACGTACCAGAACCACCTGCCGGAGAAGCTGGAAACACGTCCTGGACAGTCTGGAACCACCTGCCGGCCAAGCCTGAACCACCTGCCAAGCACCACGGAACTACCTGCCAGACACGCCAAAATCACCTGCGTGTTATGCCAGAACCACTTGGAGGACTCTCTGGGATGACCTGCCGGGCATGCCGGAACCACCTCTCAGACGTGCCAGAACCATGTGGCGGACAGTCCGGAATCACCTGTTGGGCATGCGCAACCACCTCTGAGACGTACCAGAACCACATGCCGTGCCGGCTGGAACCACCTACCGGACAGACCGGAATCACCTTTCGGGCATGCCGGAACCACCTGTCAGATGTGCCAGAAACACGTGCCGGAGACGCCGGAAGCACCTGCCAAGCACGTTGGAACCACCTGCTCAACTCGCCTGAACCACCTGCCGGACATGCCAAAATCACCTGCCGACTATGCCAGAACCACTTGGCGAACACTCCGGAATCACTTGCCGGGCATGCAGGAACCACCTCTCAGACATGCCAGAACCCCGTGCCAATGACCCCGGAAGCACCAGCCGAGCACGCCGGAACCACCTGCTTGACTCGCCAGAACCACCTGCCGATCACGGAAAAATCACCTGCCGGCTACGCCACAACCAGTTGGTGAACACTTTGGAATCACCTGCCAGGCTTGCTGGAACCACCTGCCGGTCATGCCAAAATCACCTGCCAACTACGCCAGAACCGCTTGGCGGACACTGCGGAAACACCTGTCGGGCCGGCTGGAACCACAACTCAGACGTGCCAGAAACGTTTTCATGAGATGCTGGAACCACACCCCGAACAGACGGATACCACCTGCCAGAACCGCCTCAACCACCTGCCGAGCACGCCGGAACCACCTGCTCGACTCACTGGTACCACCTCCCTGACACGCCAGAATCACCTGCTGGGTATGCCAGAACCACTTGGCGGACACTCCAGAATCATCTGCCGGACATGCCGGAACCAGCTCTCAGACACACCAGAACCACGTGCCGGAGACGCCGGAAGCACCTGCCGAGCATGCCGGAGCCACCTGCTCGACTCGCCAGAAACACCTGCCGGACACGCCAAAATCACCTGCCGGGTACGCCAGAACCACCTGGCGGACACTCCGAAATCACCTGTCACGCATGCCGGAACCACCTCTCAGACGTGCCGGAAGCACGTGCCGGACACGCCGGAATCACCTACCGGACAGACCGGAACCACCTGCCGAGCATGCCGGAGCCACCTGTTCGACTCGCTGAAACCACCTGCCGGACACGCCGGAACCACCCGCTCGACTCGCCGGAACGACCGCTGGACATGCAAACTCACCTGCCGGCTACGCCGGAAACACTTGGCGAACACTCCGGAATCACATGCCGGGCATGCCGGAACCACCTCTCAGATATGCCAGAACCACGTGCCAATGACCCCGGAAGCACCTGCCGAGCACGCCGGAACCACCGGCTCGACTCGCCAGAAACACCTGCCGGACACGCCAAAATCACCTGCCGGGTACGCCAGAACCACCTGGCGGACACTCCGAAATCACCTGTCGCGCATGCCGGAACCACCTCTCAGACGTGCCGGAAGCACGTGCCGGACACGCCGGAATCACCTACCGGACAGACCGGAACCACCTGCCGAGCACGCCGGAGCCACCTGTTCGATTCGCTGGAACCACCTGACGGACAGGCCAATATCAACTGCTGGCTATGCCAGAACCGCCTGGGGGACAGTCCGGGATCACCTGCCAGCCATGGCGGAACCACCTCTCAGACGTACCAGAACCACCTGCCGGAGAAGCTGGAAACACGTCCTGGACAGTCTGGAACCACCTGCCGGCCAAGCCTGAACCACCTGCCAAGCACCACGGAACAACCTGCCAGACACGCCAAAATCACCTGCGTGTTATGCCAGAACCACTTGGAGGACTCTCTGGGATGACCTGCCGGGCATGCCGGAACCACCTCTCAGACTTGCCAGAACCATGTGGCGGACAGTCCGGAATCACCTGTTGGGCATGCGCAACCACCTCTGAGACGTACCAGAACCACATGCCGTGCCGGCTGGAACCACCTACCGGACAGACCGGAATCACCTTTCGGGCATGCCGGAACCACCTGTCAGATGTGCCAGAAACACGTGCCGGAGACGCCGGAAGCACCTGCCAAGCACGTTGGAACCACCTGCTCAACTCGCCTGAACCACCTGCCGGACATGCCAAAATCACCTGCCGACTATGCCAGAACCACTTGGCGAACACTCCGGAATCACTTGCCGGGCATGCAGGAACCACCTCTCAGACATGCCAGAACCCCGTGCCAATGACCCCGGAAGCACCAGCCGAGCACGCCGGAACCACCTGCTCGACTCGCCAGAACCACCTGCCGATCACGCAAAAATCACCTGCCGGCTACGCCACAACCAGTTGGTGAACACTTTGGAATCACCTGCCACGTTTGCTGGAACCACCTGCCAGTCATGCCAAAATCACCTGCCAACTACGCCAGAACCGCTTGGCGGACACTGCGGAAACACCTGTCGGGCCGGCTGGAACCACATCTCAGACGTGCCAGAAACGTGTTCATGAGATGCTGGAACCACACCCCGAACAGACGGATACCACCTGCCAGAACCGCCTGAACCACCTGCCGAGCACGCCGGAACCACCTGCTCGACTCACTGGTACCACCTCCCTGACACGCCAGAATCACCTGCTGGGTATGCCAGAACCACTTGGCGGACACTCCGGAATCATCTGCCGGACATGCCGGAACCAGCTCTCAGACACACCAGAACCAAGTGCCGGAGACACTGGAAGCACCTGCCGAGCATGCCGGAGCCACCTGCTCGACTCGCCAGAAACACCTGCCGGACACGCCAAAATCACCTGCCGGGTATGCCAGAACCACCTGGCGGACACTACGGAATCACCTGCCGCGCATGCCGGAAGCACGTGCCAGACTCGCCGCAAACACCTACCGGACAGACCGGAACCACCTGCCAAGAACGCCGGAGCCACCTGTTCGACTCGCTGGAACCACCTGCCGGACAGGCCAATATCAACAGCTGGCTATGCCAGAACCACCTGGGGGACAGTCCGGGATCACCTGCCAGCCATGGCGGAACCACCTCTCAGACGTACCAGAACCACCTGCCGGAGAAGCTGGAAACACGTCTTGGAAAGACTGGAACCACGTGACGCCCATGCCTGAACCACCTGCAGAGCACCCCGGAACCACCTGCCGGACACGCCAAAATCACCTGTGGGCTATGCCAGAACCACTTGGACGACTCTCCGAAATGACCTGCCGGGCATGTTGGAACCACCTCTCAGACGTGCCAGAAGCACGTGGCGGACAGTCCGGAATCACCTGTTGGGCATACGCAACCACCTCTGACACGTACCAGAACCACGTGCCGTGCACGCCGGAACCACCTACCGGACAGACCGGAATCAACTTTTGGGCATGCCGGAACCACCAGTCAAATGTGCCAGAAACACGTGCCGGAGACGCCGGAAGCACCTGCCGAGCACGTCGCAACCACCTGCTCAACTCGCCTGAACCACCTGCCGGACACGCCAAAATCACCTGCCCGCTACACCAGCACCACTTCGGGGACAAGCCGGAATCACGTGAGGGGCATGCCGGCACAGCCTCTCAGACTGAACCTCGTGCCGGACACCACAGAACCACCTGCCGGACAGACCGGAACCACCTGCCGGACACGCCGGAACCACCGGCTCGACCCGCCGGAACGACCGCTGGATATGCAAACTCACCTGCCGGCTACGCCGGAAACACTTGGCGAACACTCCGGAATCACCTGCCGGGCATGCCGGAACCACCTCTCAGATATGCCAGAACCACGTGCCAATGACCCCGGAAGCACCTGCCGAGCACTCCGGAACCACCTGCTCGACTCGCCAGAAACACCTGCCGGACACGCAAAAATCACCTGCCGGCTACGCCACAACCAGTTGGGGAACACTTCGGAATCACCTGCCGGGCTTCCTGGAACCACCTGCCGGTCATGCCAAAATCACCTGCCAATTACGCCAGTACCACTTGGCGGACACTGTGGAAACACCTGTCGGGCCGGCCGGAACCACATCTCAGACGTGCCAGAACCATGTGCATGAGATGCTGGAACCACACCCCGAACAGACAGAAAACACCTGCCAGACCCGTCTGAACAACCTGCCGAGCACGCCGGAGCCACCTGCTCGACTCGCCGGAACCACCTACCTGACATGCCCAAATCACCAGCCGGGTATGCCAGAAGCACTTGACGGACACTCCGGAATCATCTGCCGGACATGCCGGAACCAGCTCTCAGACACAGCAGAACCACGTGCCGGAGACGCCGGAAGCACCTGCCGAGCATGCCGGAGCCACCTGCTCGACTCGCCAGAAACACCTGCCGGACACGCCAAAATCACCTGCCGGGTACGCCAGAACCACCTGGCGGACACTCCGAAATCACCTGTCGCGCATGCCGGAACCACCTCTCAGACGTGCCGGAAGCACGTGCCGGACACGCCGGAACCACGTGACGGACATGCCTGAACCACCTGCCGAGCACGCCGGAGCCACCTGTTCGACTCGCTGGAACCACCTGCCGGAAAGGCCAATATCAACTGCTGGCTATGCCAGAACCACCTCGGGGACGGTCCGGAATGACCTGCCAGCCATGGCGGAACCACCTCTCAGACGTACCAGAACCACCTGCCGGAGAAGCTGGAAACACGTCCTGGACAGACTGGAACCACGTGACGGCCATGCCTGAACCATCTGCCGAGCACGGCGGAACCACCTGCCGGACGCGCCAAAATCACCTGCGGGCTACGCCAGAACCACTTGGACGAGTCTCCGAAATGACCTGCCGGGCATGTTGGAACCACCTCTCAAACGTGCCAGAAGCACTTGGCGAACACTCCGGAATCACCTGCCGTGCATGCCGGAACCACCTCTCAGATATGCCAGAACCACGTGCCAATGACCTCGGAAGCACCTGCCGAGCACGCCGGAACCACCTGCTCGACTCGCCAGAACCACCTGCCAGACACGCAGAAATCACCTGCCGGCTACGCCACAACCAGTTGGGGAACACTTCGGAATCACCTGCCGGGCTTGCTGGAACCACCTGCCGGTCATGCCAAAATCACCTGCCAACTACGCCAGTACCACTTGGCGGACACTGTGGAAACACCTGTCGGGCCGGCCGGAACCACATCTCAGACGTGCCAGAACCATGTGCATGAGATGCTGGAACCACACCCCGAACCGACGGAAAACACCTGCCAGACCCGTCTGAACAACCTGCCGAGCACCTACCTGACATGCCCAAATCACCAGCCGGGTATGCCAGAACCACTTGTCGGACACTCCGGAATCATCTGCCGGACATGCCGGAACCAGCTCTCAGACACACCAGAACCACGTGCCGGAGACGCCGGAAGCACCTGCCGAGCATGCCGGAGCCACCTGCTCGACTCGCCAGAAACACCAGCCGATCATTCAAAAATCACCTGCCGGCTACGCCACAACCATTTGGTGAACACTTTGGAATCACCTGCCAGGCTTGCTGGAACCACCTGCCGGTCATGCCAAAATCACCTGACAACTACGCCAGAACCGCTTGGCGGACACTGCGGAAACACCTGTCGGGCCGGCTGGAACCACATCTCAGACGTGCCAGAAACGTGTTCATGAGATGCTGGAACCACACCCCGAACAGACGGATACCACCTGCCAGAACCGCCTGAACCACCTGCCGAGCACGCCGGAACCACCTGCTCGACTCACCGGTACCACCTCCCTGACACGCCAAAATCACCTGCTGGGTATGCCACAACCACTTGGCGGACACTCCGGAATCATCTGCCGGACATGCCGGAACCAGCTCTCAGACACACCAGAACCAAGTGCCGGAGACGCCGGAAGCACCTGCCGAGCATGCCGGAGCCACCTGCTCGACTCGCCAGAAACACCTGCCGGACACGCCAAAATCACCTGCCGGGTATGCCAGAAGCACCTGGCGGACACTACGGAATCACCTGCCGCGCATGCCGGAACCACCTCTCAGACGTGCCGGAAGCACGTGCCGGACATGCCGGAAACACCTACCGGACAGACCGGAACCACCTGCCAAGAACGCCGGAGCCACCTGTTCGACTCGCTGGAACCACCTGCCGGACAGGCCAATATCAACTGCTGGCTATGCCAGAACCGCCTGGGGGACAGTACGGGATCACCTGCCAGCCATGGCGGAACCACCTCTCAGACGTACCAGAACCACCTGCCGGAGAAGCTGGAAACACGTCCTGGACAGTCTGGAACCACCTGCCGGCCAAGCCTGAACCACCTGCCAAGCACCACGGAACAACCTGCCAGACACGCCAAAATCACCTGCGTGTTATGCCAGAACCACTTGGAGGACTCTCTGGGATGACCTGCCGGGCATGCCGGAACCACCTCTCAGACGTGCCAGAACCATGTGGCGGACAGTCCGGAATCACCTGTTGGGCATGCGCAACCACCTCTGAGACGTACCAGAACCACATGCCGTGCCGGCTGGAACCACCTACCGGACAGACCGGAATCACCTTTCGGGCATGCCGGAACCACCTGTCAGATGTGCCAGAAACACGTGCCGGAGACGCCGGAAGCACCTGCCAAGCACGTTGGAACCACCTGCTCAACTCGCCTGAACCACCTGCCGGACATGCCAAAATCACCTGCCGACTATGCCAGAACCACTTGGCGAACACTCCGGAATCACTTGCCGGGCATGCAGGAACCACCTCTCAGACATGCCAGAACCCCGTGCCAATGACCCCGGAAGCACCAGCCGAGCACGCCGGAACCACCTGCTCGACTCGCCAGAACCAAATGCCGATCACGCAAAAATCACCTGCCGGCTACGCCACAACCAGTTGGTGAACACTTTGGAATCACCTGCCAGGCTTGCTGGAACCACCTGCCAGTCATGCCAAAATCACCTGCCAACTACGCTAGAACCGCTTGGCGGACACTGCGGAAACACCTGTCGGGCCGGCTGGAACCACATCTCAGACGTGCCAGAAACGTGTTCATGAGATGCTGGAACCACACCCCGAACAGACGGATACCACCTGCCAGAACCGCCTGAACCACCTGCCGAGCACGCCGGAACCACCTGCTCGACTCACCGGTACCACCTCCCTGACACGCCAAAATCACATGCTGGCTATGCCAGATCCACTTGGCGGAGACTCCGGAATCATCTGCCGGACATGCCGGAACCAGCTCCCAGACACACCAGAACCAAGTGCCGGAGACGCAGGAAGCACCTGCCGAGCATGCCGGAGCCACCTGCTCGACTCGCCAGAAACACCTGCCGGACACGCCAAAATCACCTGCCGGGTATGCCAGAACCACCTGGCGGACACTACGGAATCACCTGCCGCGCATGCCGGAAGCACGTGCCAGACTCGCCGCAAACACCTACCGGACAGACCGGAACCACCTGCCAAGAACGCCGGAGCCACCTGTTCGACTCGCTGGAACCACCTGCCGGACAGGCCAATATCAACTGCTGGCTGTGCCAGAACCACCTGGGGGACAGTCCGGGATCACCTGCCAGCCATGGCGGAACCACCTCTCAGACGTACCAGAACCACCTGCCGGAGAAGCTGGAAACACGTCCTGGACAGACTGGAACCACGTGACGGCCATGCCTGAACCACCTGCCGAGCACGGCGGAACCACCTGCCGGACGCGCCAAAATCACCTGCGGGCTACGCCAGAACCACTTGGACGACTCTCCGAAATGACCTGCCGGGCATGTTGGAACCACCTCTCAAACGTGCCAGAAGCACTTGGCGAACACTCCGGAATCACCTGCCGTGCATGCCGGAACCACCTCTCAGACATGCCAGAACCACGTGCCAATGACCCCGGAAGCACCAGCCGAGCACGCCAGAACCACCTGCTCGACTCACCAGAACCACCTGCCGGACACGCAGAAATCACCTGCCGGCTACGCCACAACCAGTTGGGGAACACTTCGGAATCACCTGCCGGCCTTGCTGGAACCACCTGCCGGTCATGCCAAAATCACCTGCCAAGTACGCCAGTACCACTTGGCGGACACTGTGGAAACACCTGTCGGGCCGGCCGGAACCACATCTCAGACGTGCCAGAACCATGTGCATGAGATGCTGGAACCACACCCCGAACCGACGGAAAACACCTGCCAGACCCGTCTGAACAACCTGCCGAGCACCTACCTGACATGCCCAAATCACCAGCCGGGTATGCCAGAACCACTTGGCGGACACTCCGGAATCATCTGCCGGACATGCCGGAACCAGCTCTCAGACACACCAGAACCACGTGCCGGAGACGCCGTAAGCACCTGCCGAGCATGCCGGAGCCACCTGCTCGACTCGCCAGAAACACCAGCCGATCATTCAAAAATCACCTGCCGGCTACGCCACAACCATTTGGTGAACACTTTGGAATCACCTGCCAGGCTTGCTGGAACCACCTGCCGGTCATGCCAAAATCACCTGCCAACTACGCCAGAACCGCTTGGCGGACACTGCGTAAACACCTGTCGGGCCGGCTGGAACCACATCTCAGACGTGCCAGAAACGTGTTCATGAGATGCTGGAACCACACCCCGAACAGACGGATACCACCTGCCAGAACCGCCTGAACCACCTGCCGAGCACGCCGGAACCACCTGCTCGACTCACCGGTACCACCTCCCTGACACGCCAAAATCACCTGCTGGGTATGCCAGAACCACTTGGCGGACACTCCGGAATCATCTGCCGGACATGCCGGAACCAGCTCTCAGACACACCAGAACCAAGTGCCGGAGACGCCGGAAGCACCTGCCGAGCATGCCGGAGCCACCTGCTCGACTCGCCAGAAACACCTGCCGGACACGCCAAAATCACCTGCCGGGTATGCCAGAAGCACCTGGCGGACACTACGGAATCACCTGCCGCGCATGCCGGAACCACCTCTCAGACGTGCCGGAAGCACGTGCCGGACATGCCGGAAACACCTACCGGACAGACCGGAACCACCTGCCAAGAACGCCGGAGCCACCTGTTCGACTCGCTGGAACCACCTGCCGGACAGGCCAATATCAACTGCTGGCTATGCCAGAACCGCCTGGGGGACAGTACGGGATCACCTGCCAGCCATGGCGGAACCACCTCTCAGACGTACCAGAACCACCTGCCGGAGAAGCTGGAAACACGTCCTGGACAGTCTGGAACCACCTGCCGGCCAAGCCTGAACCACCTGCCAAGCACCACGGAACAACCTGCCAGACACGCCAAAATCACCTGCGTGTTATGCCAGAACCACTTGGAGGACTCTCTGGGATGACCTGCCGGGCATGCCGGAACCACCTCTCAGACGTGCCAGAACCATGTGGCGGACAGTCCGGAATCACCTGTTGGGCATGCGCAACCACCTCTGAGACGTACCAGAACCACATGCCGTGCCGGCTGGAACCACCTACCGGACAGACCGGAATCACCTTTCGGGCATGCCGGAACCACCTGTCAGATGTGCCAGAAACACGTGCCGGAGACGCCGGAAGCACCTGCCAAGCACGTTGGAACCACCTGCTCAACTCGCCTGAACCACCTGCCGGACATGCCAAAATCACCTGCCGACTATGCCAGAACCACTTGGCGAACACTCCGGAATCACTTGCCGGGCATGCAGGAACCACCTCTCAGACATGCCAGAACCCCGTGCCAATGACCCCGGAAGCACCAGCCGAGCACGCCGGAACCACCTGCTCGACTCGCCAGAACCAAATGCCGATCACGCAAAAATCACCTGCCGGCTAAGCCACAACCAGTTGGTGAACACTTTGGAATCACCTGCCAGGCTTGCTGGAACCACCTGCCAGTCATGCCAAAATCACCTGCCAACTACGCTAGAACCGCTTGGCGGACACTGCGGAAACACCTGTCGGGCCGGCTGGAACCACATCTCAGACGTGCCAGAAACGTGTTCATGAGATGCTGGAACCACACCCCGAACAGACGGATACCACCTGCCAGAACCGCCTGAACCACCTGCCGAGCACGCCGGAACCACCTGCTCGACTCACCGGTACCACCTCCCTGACACGCCAAAATCACGTGCTGGGTATGCCAGATCCACTTGGCGGAGACTCCGGAATCATCTGCCGGACATGCCGGAACCAGCTCCCAGACACACCAGAACCAAGTGCCGGAGACGCAGGAAGCACCTGCCGAGCATGCCGGAGCCACCTGCTCGACTCGCCAGAAACACCTGCCGGACACGCCAAAATCACCTGCCGGGTATGCCAGAACCACCTGGCGGACACTACGGAATCACCTGCCGCGCATGCCGGAAGCACGTGCCAGACTCGCCGCAAACACCTACCGGACAGACCGGAACCACCTGCCAAGAACGCCGGAGCCACCTGTTCGACTCGCTGGAACCACCTGCCGGACAGGCCAATATCAACTGCTGGCTATGCCAGAACCACCTGGGGGACAGTCCGGGATCACCTGCCAGCCATGGCGGAACCACCTCTCAGACGTACCAGAACCACCTGCCGGAGAAGCTGGAAACACGTCCTGGACAGACTGGAACCACGTGACGGCCATGCCTGAACCACCTGCCGAGCACGGCGGAACCACCTGCCGGACGCGCCAAAATCACCTGCGGGCTACGCCAGAACCACTTGGACGACTCTCCGAAATGACCTGCCGGGCATGTTGGAACCACCTCTCAAACGTGCCAGAAGCACTTGGCGAACACTCCGGAATCACCTGCCGTGCATGCCGGAACCACCTCTCAGATATGCCAGAACCACGTGCCAATGACCCCGGAAGCACCTGCCGAGCACGCCGGAACCACCTGCTCGACTCGCCAGAACCACCTGCCGGACACGCAGAAATCACCTGCCGGCTACGCCACAACCAGTTGGGGAACACTTCGGAATCACCTGCCGGGCTTGCTGGAACCACCTGCCGGTCATGCCAAAATCACCTGCCAACTACGCCAGTACCACTTGGCGGACACTGTGGAAACACCTGTCGGGCCGGCCGGAACCACATCTCAGACGTGCCAGAACCATGTGCATGAGATGCTGGAACCACACCCCGAACCGACGGAAAACACCTGCCAGACCCGTCTGAACAACCTGCCGAGCACCTACCTGACATGCCCAAATCACCAGCCGGGTATGCCAGAACCACTTGGCGGACACTCCGGAATCATCTGCCGGACATGCCGGAACCAGCTCTCAGACACACCAGAACCACGTGCCGGAGACGCCGTAAGCACCTGCCGAGCATGCCGGAGCCACCTGCTCGACTCGCCAGAAACACCAGCCGATCATTCAAATATCACCTGCCGGCTATGCCACAACCATTTGGTGAACACTTTGGAATCACCTGCCAGGCTTGCTGGAACCACCTGCCGGTCATGCCAAAATCACCTGACAACTACGCCAGAACCGCTTGGCGGACACTGCGGAAACACCTGTCGGGCCGGCTGGAACCACATCTCAGACGTGCCAGAAACGTGTTCATGAGATGCTGGAACCACACCCCGAACAGACGGATACCACCTGCCAGAACCGCCTGAACCACCTGCCGAGCACGCCGGAACCACCTGCTCGACTCACCGGTACCACCTCCCTGACACGCCAAAATCACCTGCTGGGTATGCCACAACCACTTGGCGGACACTCCGGAATCATCTGCCGGACATGCCGGAACCAGCTCTCAGACACAGCAGAACCACGTGCCGGAGACGCCGGAAGCACCTGCCGAGCATGCCGGAGCCACCTGCTCGACTCGCCAGAAACACCTGCCGGACACGCCAAAATCACCTGCCGGGTACGCCAGAACCACCTGGTGGACACTCCGAAATCACCTGTCGCGCATGCCGGAACCACCTCTCAGACGTGCCGGAAGCACGTGCCGGACACGCCGGAAGCACGTGACGGCCATGCCTGAACCACCTGCCGAGCACGCCGGAGCCACCTGTTCGACTCGCTGGAACCACCTGCCGGACAGGCCAATATCAACTGCTGGCTATGCCAGAACCACCTCGGGGATGGTCCGGAATCACCTGCCAGCCCTGGCGGAACCACCTCTCAGACGTACCAGAACCACCTGCCGGAGAAGCTGGAAACACGTCCTGGACAGTCTGGAACCACCTGCCGACCAAGCCTGAACCACCTGCCAAGCACAACGGAACAACCTGCCAGACACGCCAAAATCACCTGCGTGTTATGCCAGGACCACTTGGAGGACTCTCTGGGATGACCTGCCGGGCATGCCGGAACCACCTCTCAGACGTGCCAGAACCATGTGGCGGACAGTCCGGAATCACCTGTTGGGCATGCGCAACCACCTCTGAGACGTACCAGAACCACATGCCGTGCCGGCTGGAACCACCTACCGGACAGACTGGAATCACCTTTCGGGCATGCCGGAACCACCTGTCAGATGTGCCAGAAACACGTGCCGGAGATGCCGGAAGCACCTGCCAAGCACGTTGGAACCACCTGCTCAACTCGCCTGAACCACCTGCCGGACATGCCAAAATCACCTGCCGACTATGCCAGAACCACTTGGCGAACACTCCGGAATCACTTGCCGGGCATGCAGGAACCACCTCTCGGACATGCCAGAACCCCGTGCAAATGACCCTGGAAGCACCAGCCGAGCACGCCCGAACCACCTGCTCGACTCGCCAGAAACACCAGCCGATCATTCAAATATCACCTGCCGGCTATGCCACAACCATTTGGTGAACACTTTGGAATCACCTGCCAGGCTTGCTGGAACCACCTGCCGGTCATGCCAAAATCACCTGCCAACTACGCCAGAACCGCTTGGCGGACACTGCGGAAACACCTGTCGGGCCGGCTGGAACCACATCTCAGACGTGCCAGAAACGTGTTCATGAGATGCTGGAACCACACCCCGAACAGACGGATACCACCTGCCAGAACCGCCTGAACCACCTGCCGAGCACGCCGGAACCACCTGCTCGACTCACCGGTACCACCTCCCTGACACGCCAAAATCACCTGCTGGGTATGCCAGAACCACTTGGCGGACACTCCGGAATCATCTGCCGGACATGCCGGAACCAGCTCTCAGACACACCAGAACCAAGTGCCGGAGACGCCGGAAGCACCTGCCGAGCATGCCGGAGCCACCTGCTCGACTCGCCAGAAACACCTGCCGGACACGCCAAAATCACCTGCCGGGTACGCCAGAACCACCTGGTGGACACTCCGAAATCACCTGTCGCGCATGCCGGAACCACCTCTCAGACGTGCCGGAAGCACGTGCCGGACACGCCGGAAGCACGTGACGGCCATGCCTGAACCACCTGCCGAGCACGCCGGAGCCACCTGTTCGACTCGCTGGAACCACCTGCCGGACAGGCCAATATCAACTGCTGGCTATGCCAGAACCACCTCGGGGATGGTCCGGAATCACCTGCCAGCCCTGGCGGAACCACCTCTCAGACGTACCAGAACCACCTGCCGGAGAAGCTGGAAACACGTCCTGGACAGTCTGGAACCACCTGCCGACCAAGCCTGAACCACCTGCCAAGCACAACGGAACAACCTGCCAGACACGCCAAAATCACCTGCGTGTTATGCCAGGACCACTTGGAGGACTCTCTGGGATGACCTGCCGGGCATGCCGGAACCACCTCTCAGACGTGCCAGAACCATGTGGCGGACAGTCCGGAATCACCTGTTGGGCATGCGCAACCACCTCTGAGACGTACCAGAACCACATGCCGTGCCGGCTGGAACCACCTACCGGACAGACTGGAATCACCTTTCGGGCATGCCGGAACCACCTGTCAGATGTGCCAGAAACACGTGCCGGAGATGCCGGAAGCACCTGCCAAGCACGTTGGAACCACCTGCTCAACTCGCCTGAACCACCTGCCGGACATGCCAAAATCACCTGCCGACTATGCCAGAACCACTTGGCGAACACTCCGGAATCACTTGCCGGGCATGCAGGAACCACCTCTCGGACATGCCAGAACCCCGTGCAAATGACCCCGGAAGCACCAGCCGAGCACGCCGGAACCACCTGCTCGACTCGCCAGAACCAAATGCCGATCACGCAAAAATCACCTGCCGGCTACGCCACAACCAGTTGGTGAACACTTTGGAATCACCTGCCAGGCTTGCTGGAACCACCTGCCAGTCATGCCAAAATCACCTGCCAACTACGGTAGAACCGCTTGGCGGACACTGCGGAAACACCTGTCGGGCCGGCTGGAACCACATCTTAGACGTGCCAGAAACGTGTTCATGAGATGCTGGAACCACACCCCGAACAGACGGATACCACCTGCCAGAACCGCCTGAACCACCTGCCGAGCACGCCGGAACCACCTGCTCGACTCACTGGTACCACCTCCCTGACACGCCAAAATCACCTGCTGGGTATGCCAGAACCACTTGGCGGACACTCCGGAATCATCTGCCGGACATGCCGGAACCAGCTCTCAGACACACCAGAACCAAGTGCCGGAGACGCCGGAAGCACCTGCCGAGCATGCCGGAGCCACCTGCTCGACTCGCCAGAAACACCTGCCGGACACGCCAAAATCACCTGCCGGGTATGCCAGAACCACCTGGCGGACACTACGGAATCACCTGCCGCGCATGCCGGAAGCACGTGCCAGACTCGCCGCAAACACCTACCGGACAGACCGGAACCACCTGCCAAGAACGCCGGAGCCACCTGTTCGACTCGCTGGAACCACCTGCCGGACAGGCCAATATCAACTGCTGGCTATGCCAGAACCACCTGGGGGACAGTCCGGGATCACCTGCCAGCCATGGCGGAACCACCTCTCAGGCGTACCGGAACCACCTGCCGGAGAAGCTGGAAACACGTCCTGGACAGACTGGAACCACGTGACGGCCATGCCTGAACCACCTGCCGAGCACGGCGGAACCACCTGCCGGACGCGCCAAAATCACCTGCGGGCTACGCCAGAACCACTTGGACGACTCTCCGAAATGACCTGCCGGGCATGTTGGAACCACCTCTCAGACGTGCCAGAAGCACTTGGCGAACACTCCGGAATCACCTGCCGTGCATGCCGGAACCACCTCTCAGATATGCCAGAACCACGTGCCAATGACCCCGGAAGCACCTGCCGAGCACGCCGGAACCACCTGCTCGACTCGCCAGAACCACCTGCCGGACACGCAGAAATCACCTGCCGGCTACGCCACAACCAGTTGGGGAACACTTCGGAATCACCTGCCGGGCTTGCTGGAACCACCTGCCGGTCATGCCAAAATCACCTGCCAACTACCCCCGTACCACTTGGCGGACACTGTGGAAACACCTGTCGGGCCGGCCGGAACCACAACTCAGACGTGCCAGAACCATGTGCATGAGATGCTGGAACCACACCCCGAACCGACGGAAAACACCTGCCAGACCCGTCTGAACAACCTGCCGAGCACCTACCTGACATGCCCAAATCACCAGCCGGGTATGCCAGAACCACTTGGCGGACACTCCGAAATCATCTGCCGGACATGCCGGAACCAGCTCTCAGACACACCAGAACCACGTGCCGGAGACGCCGTAAGCACCTGCCGAGCATGCCGGAGCCACCTGCTCGACTCGCCAGAAACACCAGCCGATCATTCAAAAATCACCTGCCGGCTACGCCACAACCATTTGGTGAACACTTTGGAATCACCTGCCAGGCTTGCTGGAACCACCTGCCGGTCATGCCAAAATCACCTGACAACTACGCCAGAACCACTTGGCGGACACTGCGGAAACACCTGTCGGGCCGGCTGGAACCACATCTCAGACGTGCCAGAAACGTGTTCATGAGATGCTGGAACCACACCCCGAACAGACGGATACCACCTGCCAGAACCGCCTGAACCACCTGCCGAGCACGCCGGAACCACCTGCTCGACTCACCGGTACCACCTCCCTGACACGCCAAAATCACCTGCTGGGTATGCCACAACCACTTGGCGGACACTCCGGAATCATCTGCCGGACATGCCGGAACCAGCTCTCAGACACACCAGAACCAAGTGCCGGAGACGCCGGAAGCACCTGCCGAGCATGCCGGAGCCACCTGCTCGACTCGCCAGAAACACCTGCCGGACACGCCAAAATCACCTGCCGGGTATGCCAGAAGCACCTGGCGGACACTACGGAATCACCTGCCGCGCATGCCGGAACCACCTCTCAGACGTGCCGGAAGCACGTGCCGGACACGCCGGAAACACCTACCGGACAGACCGGAACCACCTGCCAAGAACGCCGGAGCCACCTGTTCGACTCGCTGGAACCACCTGCCGGACAGGCCAATATCAACTGCTGGCTATGCCAGAACCGCCTGGGGGACAGTCCGGGATCACCTGCCAGCCATGGTGGAACCACCTCTCAGACGTACCAGAACCACCTGCCGGAGAAGCTGGAAACACGTCCTGGACAGTCTGGAACCACCTGCCGGCCAAGCCTGAACCACCTGCCAAGCACCACGGAACTACCTGCCAGACACGCCAAAATCACCTGCGTGTTATGCCAGAACCACTTGGAGGACTCTCTGGGATGACCTGCCGGGCATGCCGGAACCACCTCTCAGACGTGCCAGAACCATGTGGCGGACAGTCCGGAATCACCTGTTGGGCATGCGCAACCACCTCTGAGACGTACCAGAACCACATGCCGTGCCGGCTGGAACCACCTACCGGACAGACCGGAATCACCTTTCGGGCATGCCGGAACCACCTGTCAGATGTGCCAGAAACACGTGCCGGAGACGCCGGAAGCACCTGCCAAGCACGTTGGAACCACCTGCTCAACTCGCCTGAACCACCTGCCGGACATGCCAAAATCACCTGCCGACTATGCCAGAACCACTTGGCGAACACTCCGGAATCACTTGCCGGGCATGCAGGAACCACCTCTCAGACATGCCAGAACCCCGTGCCAATGACCCCGGAAGCACCAGCCGAGCACGCCGGAACCACCTGCTCGACTCGCCAGAACCACCTGCCGATCACGCAAAAATCACCTGCCGGCTACGCCACAACCAGTTGGTGAACACTTTGGAATCACCTGCCACGTTTGCTGGAACCACCTGCCAGTCATGCCAAAATCACCTGCCAACTACGCCAGAACCGCTTGGCGGACACTGCGGAAACACCTGTCGGGCCGGCTGGAACCACATCTCAGACGTGCCAGAAACGTGTTCATGAGATGCTGGAACCACACCCCGAACAGACGGATACCACCTGCCAGAACCGCCTGAACCACCTGCCGAGCACGCCGGAACCACCTGCTCGACTCACTGGTACCACCTCCCTGACACGCCAGAATCACCTGCTGGGTATGCCAGAACCACTTGGCGGACACTCCGGAATCATCTGCCGGACATGCCGGAACCAGCTCTCAGACACACCAGAACCAAGTGCCGGAGACACTGGAAGCACCTGCCGAGCATGCCGGAGCCACCTGCTCGACTCGCCAGAAACACCTGCCGGACACGCCAAAATCACCTGCCGGGTATGCCAGAACCACCTGGCGGACACTACGGAATCACCTGCCGCGCATGCCGGAAGCACGTGCCAGACTCGCCGCAAACACCTACCGGACAGACCGGAACCACCTGCCAAGAACGCCGGAGCCACCTGTTCGACTCGCTGGAACCACCTGCCGGACAGGCCAATATCAACTGCTGGCTATGCCAGAACCACCTGGGGGACAGTCCGGGATCACCTGCCAGCCATGGCGGAACCACCTCTCAGACGTACCAGAACCACCTGCCGGAGAAGCTGGAAACACGTCCTGGACAGACTGGAACCACGTGACGGCCATGCCTGAACCACCTGCCGAGCACGGCGGAACCACCTGCCGGACGCGCCAAAATCACCTGCGGGCTACGCCAGAACCACTTGGACGACTCTCCGAAATGACCTGCCGGGCATGTTGGAACCACCTCTCAAACGTGCCAGAAGCACTTGGCGAACACTCCGGAATCACCTGCCGTGCATGCCGGAACCACCTCTCAGATATGCCAGAACCACGTGCCAATGACCCCGGAAGCACCTGCCGAGCACGCCGGAACCACCTGCTCGACTCGCCAGAACCACCTGCCGGACACGCAGAAATCACCTGCCGGCTACGCCACAACCAGTTGGGGAACACTTCGGAATCACCTGCCGGGCTTGCTGGAACCACCTGCCGGTCATGCCAAAATCACCTGCCAACTACGCCAGTACCACTTGGCGGACACTGTGGAAACACCTGTCGGGCCGGCCGGAACCACATCTCAGACGTGCCAGAACCATGTGCATGAGATGCTGGAACCACACCCCGAACCGACGGAAAACACCTGCCAGACCCGTCTGAACAACCTGCCGAGCACCTACCTGACATGCCCAAATCACCAGCCGGGTATGCCAGAACCACTTGGCGGACACTCCGGAATCATCTGCCGGACATGCCGGAACCAGCTCTCAGACACACCAGAACCACGTGCCGGAGACGCCGGAAGCACCTGCCGAGCATGCCGGAGCCACCTGCTCGACTCGCCAGAAACACCTGCCGGACACGCCAAAATCACCTGCCGGGTACGCCAGAACAACCTGGCGGACACTCCAAAATCACCTGTTACGCATGCCGGAACCACCTCTCAGACGTGCCGGAAGCACGTGCCGGACACGCCGGAATCACCTACCGGACAGACCGGAACCACCTGCCGAGCACGCCGGAGCCACCTGTTCGACTCGCTGGAACCACCTGCCGGACACGCCGGAACCACCAGCTCGACCCGCCGGAACGACCGCTGGACATGCAAACTCACCTGCCGGCTACGCCGGAAACACTTGGCGAACACTCCGGAATCACCTGCCGGGCATGCCGGAACCACCTCTCAGATATGCCAGAACCACGTGCCAATGACCCCGGAAGCACCTGCCGAGCACGCCAGAACCACCGGCTCGACTCGCCAGAAACACCTGCCGGACACGCCAAAATCACCTGCCGGGTAGGCCAGAACCACCTGGCGGACACTCCGAAATCACCTGTCGCGCATGCCGGAACCACCTCTCAGACGTGCCGGAAGCACGTGCCGGACACGCCGGAATCACCTACCGGACAGACCGGAACCACCTGCCGAGCACGCCGGAGACACCTGTTCGACTCGCTGGAACCACCTGCCGTATAGGCCAATATCAACTGCTGGCTATGCCAGAACCACCTGGGGGACGGTCCGGAATCACCTGCCAGCCCTGGCGGAACCACCTCTCAGACGTACCAGAACCACCTGCCGGACAAGCTGGAAACACGTCCTGGACAATCTGGAACCACCTGCCGGCCAAGCCTGAACCACCTGCCAAGCACAACGGAACAACCTGCCAGACACGCCAAAATCACCTGCGTGTTATGCCAGAACCACTTGGAGGACTCTCTGGGATGACCTGCCGGGCATGCCGGAACCACCTCTCAGACGTGCCAGAACCATGTGGCGGACAGTCCGGAATCACCTGTTGGGCATGCGCAACCACCTCTGAGACGTACCAGAACCACATGCCGTGCCGGCTGGAACCACCTACCGGACAGACCGGAATCACCTTTCGGGCATGCCGGAACCACCTGTCAGATGTGCCAGAAACACGTGCCGGAGACGCCGGAAGCACCTGCCAAGCACGTTGGAACCACCTGCTCAACTCGCCTGAACCACCTGCCGGACATGCCAAAATCACCTGCCGACTATGCCAGAACCACTTGGCGAACACTCCGGAATCACTTGCCGGGCATGCAGGAACCACCTCTCAGACATGCCAGAACCCCGTGCCAATGACCCAGGAAGCACCAGCCGAGCACGCCGGAACCACCTGCTCGACTCGCCAGAACCAAATGCCGATCACGCAAAAATCACCTGCCGGCTACGCCACAACCAGTTGGTGAACACTTTGGAATCACCTGCCAGGCTTGCTGGAACCACCTGCCGGTCATGCCAAAATCACCTGCCAACTACGCCAGAACCGCTTGGCGGACACTGCGGAAACACCTGTCGGGCCGGCTGGAACCACATCTCAGACGTGCCAGAAACGTGTTCATGAGATGCTGGAACCACACCCCGAACAGACGGATACCACCTGCCAGAACCGCCTGAACCACCTGCCGAGCACGCCGGAACCACCTGCTCGACTCACCGGTACCACCTCCCTGACACGCCAAAATCACCTGCTGGGTATGCCAGATCCACTTGGCGGAGACTCCGGAATCATCTGCCGGACATGCCGGAACCAGCTCCCAGACACACCAGAACCAAGTGCCGGAGACGCCGGAAGCACCTGCCGAGCATGCCGGAGCCACCTGCTCGACTCGCCAGAAACACCTTCCGGACACGCCAAAATCACCTGCCGGGTATGCCAGAACCACCTGGCGGACACTACGGAATCACCTGCCGCGCATGCCGGAACCACGTGCCAGACACGCCGCAAAAACCTACCAGACAGACCGGAACCACCTGCCAAGAACACCTGAGCCACCTGTTCGACTCGCTGGGACCACCTGCCGGACAGGCCAATATCAACTGCTGGCTATGCCAGAACCACCTGGGGGACAGTCCGGGATCACCTGCCAGCCATGGCGGAACCACCTCTCAGACGTACCAGAACCACCTGCCGGAGAAGCTGGAAACACGTCCTGGAAAGACTGGAACCACGTGACGGCCATGCCTGAACCACCTGCCGAGCACCCCGGAACCACCTGCCGGACACGCCAAAATCACCTGTGGGCTATGCCAGAACCACTTGGACGACTCTCCGAAATGACCTGCCGGGCATTTTGGAACCACCTCTCAGACGTGCCAGAAGCACGTGGCGGACAGTCCGGAATCACCTGTTGGGCATACGCAACCACCTCTGACACGTACCAGAACCACGTGCCGTGCACGCCGGAACCACCTACCGGACAGACCGGAATCAACTTTTGGGCATGCCGGAACCACCAGTCAGATGTGCCAGAAACACGTGCCGGAGACGCCGGAAGCACCTGCCGAGCACGTCGCAACGACCTGCTCAACTCGCCTGAACCACCTGCCGGACACGCCAAAATCACCTGCCCGCTACACCAGCACCACTTCGGGGACAAGCCGGAATCACGTGAGGGGCATGCCGGCACAGCCTCTCAGACTGAACCTCGTGCCGGACACCACAGAACCACCTGCCGGACAGACCGGAACCACCTGCCGGACACGCCGGAACCACCGGCTCGACCCGCCGGAACGACCGCTGGACATGCAAACTCACCTGCCGGCTACGCCGGAAACACTTGGCGAACACTCCGGAATCACCTGCCGGGCATGCCGGAACCACCTCTCAGATATGCCAGAACCACGTGCCAATGACCCCGGAAGCACCTGCCGAGCACGCCGGAACCACCTGCTCGACTCGCCAGAAACACCTGCCGGACACGCAAAAATCACCTGCCGGCTACGCCACAACCAGTTGGGGAACACTTCGGAATCACCTGCCGGGCTTCCTGGAACCACCTGCCGGTCATGCCAAAATCACCTGCCAATTACGCCAGTACCACTTGGCGGACACTGTGGAAACACCTGTCGGGCCGGCCGGAACCACATCTCAGACGTGCCAGAACCATGTGCATGAGATGCTGGAACCACACCCCGAACAGACGGAAAACACCTGCCAGACCCGTCTGAACAACCTGCCGAGCACGCCGGAGCCACCTGCTCGACTCGCCGGAACCACCTACCTGACATGCCCAAATCACCAGCCGGGTATGCCAGAACCACTTGGCGGACACTCCGGAATCATCTGCCGGACATGCCGGAACCAGCTCTCAGACACAGCAGAACCACGTGCCGGAGACGCCGGAAGCACCTGCCGAGCATGCCGGAGCCACCTGCTCGACTCGCCAGAAACACCTGCCGGACACGCCAAAATCACCTGCCGGGTACGCCAGAACCACCTGGCGGACACTCCGAAATCACCTGTCGCGCATGCCGGAACCACCTCTCAGACGTGCCGGAAGCACGTGCTGGACACGCCGGAACCACGTGACGGCCATGCCTGAACCACCTGCCGAGCACGCCGGAGCCACCTGTTCGACTCGCTGGAACCACCTTCCGGACAGGCCAATATCAACTGCTGGCTATGCCAGAACCACCTCGGGGACGGTCCGGAATCACCTGCCAGCCATGGCAGAACCACCTCTCAGACGTACCAGAACCACCTGCCGGAGAAGCTGGAAACACGTCCTGGACAGTCTGGAACCACCTGCCGGCCAAGCCTGAACCACCTGCCAAGCACAACGGAACAACATGCCAGACACGCCAAAATCACCTGCGTGTTATGCCAGAACCACTTGGAGGACTCTCTGGGATGACCTGCCGGGCATGCCGGAACCACCTCTCAGACGTGCCAGAACCATGCTGTGGACAGTCCGGAATCACCTGTTGGGCATGCGCAACCACCTCTGAGACGTACCAGAACCACATGCCGTGCAGGCTGGAACCACCTACCGGACAGACCAGAATCGCCTTTCGGGCATGCCGGAACCACCTGTCAGATGTGCCAGAAACACGTGCCGGAGACGCCGGAAGCACCTGCCAAGCACGTTGGAACCACCTGCTCAACTCGCCTGAACCACCTGCCGCACATGCCAAAATCACCTGCCGACTATGCCAGAACCACTTGGCGAACACTCCGGAATCACTTGCCGGGCATGCAGGAACCACCTCTCAGACATGCCAGAACCCCGTGCCAATGACCCCGGAAGCACCAGCCGAGCACGCCGGAACCACCTGCTCGACTTGCCAGAACCACCTGCCGGACTCGCAAAAATCACCTGCCGGCTACGCCACAACCAGTTGGTGAACACTTTGGAATCACCTGCCAGGCTTGCTGGAACCACCTGCCAGTCATGCCAAAATCACCTGCCAACTACGCCAGAACCGCTTGGCGGACACTGCGGAAACACCTGTCGGGCCGGCTGGAACCACATCTCAGACGTGCCAGAAACGTGTTCATGAGATGCTGGAACCACACCCCGAACAGACGGATACCACCTGCCAGAACCGCCTGAACCACCTGCCGAGCACGCCGGAACCACCTGCTCGACTCACCGGTACCACCTCCCTGACACGCCAAAATCACCTGCTGAGTATGCCAGAACCATTTGGCGGACACTCCGGAGTCATCGGCCGGACATGCCGGAACCAGCTCTCAGACACACAAGAACCACGTGCCGGAGACGCCGGAAGCACCTGCCGAGCATGCCGGAGACACCTGCTCGACTCGCCAGAAACACCTGCCGGACACGCCAAAATCACCTGCCGGGTATGCCAGAAGCACCTGGCGGACACTACGGAATCACCTGCCGCGCATGCCGGAACCACCTCTCAGACGTGCCGGAAGCACGTGCCGGACACGCCGGAAACACCTACCGGACAGACCGGAACCACCTGCCGAGAACGCCGGAGCCACCTGTTCGACTCGCTGGAACCACCTGCCGGACAGGCCAATATCAACTGCTGGCTATGCCAGAACCGCCTGGGGGACAGTCCGGGATCACCTGCCAGCCATGGCGGAACCACCTCTCAGACGTACCAGAACCACCTGCGGGAGAAGCTGGAAACACGTCCTGGACAGACTGGAACCACGTGACGGCCATGCCTGAACCACCTGCCTGGACGGCGGAACCACCTGCCGGACACGCCAAAATCACCTGCGGGCTACGCCAGAACCACTTGGACGACTCTCCGAAATGACCTGCCGGGCATGTTGGAACCACCTCTCAGACGTGCCAGAAGCACGTGGCGGACAGTCCGGAATCACCTCTTGGGCATACGCAACCACCTTTGAGACGTACGAGAACCACGTGCCATGCACGCCGGAACCACCTACCGGACAGACCGGAATCAACTTTTGGGCATGCCGGAACCACCAGTCGGATGTGCCAGAAACACGTGCCGGAGACGCCGGAAGCACCTGCCGAGCACGTCGCAACCACCTGCTCAAATCGCCTGAAGCACCTGCCGGACACGCCAAAATCACCTGCCCGCTACACCAGCACCACTTCGGGGACAAGCCGGAATCACGTGAGGGGCATGCCGGCACAGCCTCTCAGACTGAACCTCGTGCCGGACACCACAGAACCACCTGCCGGACACGCCGGAACCACCGGCTCGACCCGCCGGAACGACCGCTGGACATGCAAACTCACCTGCCGGCTACGCCGGAAACACTTGGCGAACACTCCGGAATCACCTGCCGGGCATGCCGGAACCACCTCTCAGATATGCCAGAACCACGTGCCAATGACCCCGGAAGCACCTGCCGAGCACGCCGGAACAACCTGCTCGACTTGCCAGAACCACCTGCCGGACACGCAGAAATCACCTGCCGGCTACGCCACAACCAGTTAGGGAACACTTCGGAATCACCTGCCGGGCGTGCTGGAACCAATTGTCGGTCATGCCAAAATCACCTGCCAAGTACGCCAGTACCACTTGGCGGACACTGTGGAAACACCTGTCGGGCCGGCCGGAACCACATCTCAGACGTGCCAGAACCATGTGCATGAGATGCTGGAACCACACCCCGAACAGACGGAAAACACCTGCCAGACCCGTCTGAACAACCTGCCGAGCACGCCGGAGCCACCTGATCGACTCGCCGGAACCACCTACCTGACATGCCCAAATCACCTGCTGGGTATGCCAGAACCACTTGACGGACACTCCGGAATCATCTGCCGGACATGCCGGAACCAGCTCTCAGACACACCAGAACCACGTGCCGGAGACGCCGGAAGCACCTGCCGAGCATGCCGGAGCCACCTGCTCGACTCGCCAGAAACACCTGCCGGACACGCCAAAATCACCTGCCGGGTACGCCAGAACCACCTGGCGGACACTCCAAAATCACCTGTTACGCATGCCGGAACCACCTCTCAGACGTGCCGGAAGCACGTGCCGGACACGCCGGAATCACCTACCGGACAGACCGGAACCACCTGCCGAGCACGCCGGAGCCACCTGTTCGACTCCACAGAACCACCTGCCGGACAGACCGGAACCACCTGCCGGACACGCCGGAACCACCGGCTCGACCCGCCGGAACGACCGCTGGACATGCAAACTCACCTGCCGGCTACGCCGGAAACACTTGGCGAACACTCCGGAATCACCTGCCGGGCATGCCGGAACCACCTCTCAGATATGCCAGAACCACGTGCCAATGACCCCGGAAGCACCTGCCGAGCACGCCGGAACCACCTGCTCGACTCGCCAAAAACACCTGCCGGACATGCAAAAATCACCTGCCGGCTACGCCACAACCAGTTGGGGAACACTTCGGAATCACCTGCCGGGCGTGCTGGAACCACCTGCCGGTCATGCCAAAATCACCTGCCAATTACGCCAGTACCACTTGGCGGACACTGTGGAAACACCTGTTGGGCCGGCCGGAACCACATCTCAGACGTGCCAGAACCATGTGCATGAGATGCTGGAACCACACCCCGAACAGACGGAAAACACCTGCCAGACCCGTCTGAACAACCTGCCGAGCACGCCGGAGCCACCTGCTCGACTCGCCGGAACCACCTACCTGACATGCCCAAATCACCAGCCGGGTATGCCAGAACCACTTGGCGGACACTCCGGAATCATCTGCCGGACATGCCGGAACCAGCTCTCAGACACAGCAGAACCACGTGCCGGAGACGCCGGAAGCACCTGCCGAGCATGCCGGAGCCACCTGCTCGACTCGCCAGAAACACCTGCCGGACACGCCAAAATCACCTGCCGGGTACGCCAGAACCACCTGGCGGACACTCCGAAATCACCTGTCGCCCATGCCGGAACCACCTCTCAGATGTGCCGGAAGCACGTGCCGGACACGCCGGAACCACGTGACGGCCATGCCTGAACCACATGCCGAGCACGCCGGAGCCACCTGTTCGACTCGCTGGAACCACCTGCCGGACAGGCCAATATCAACTGCTGGCTATGCCAGAACCACCTCGGGGACGGTCCGGAATCACCTGCCAGCCATGGCGGAACCACCTCTCAAATGTACCAGAACCACCTGCCGGAGAAGCTGGAAACACGTCCTGGACAGTCTGGAACCACCTGCCGGCCAAGCCTGAACCACATGCCAAGCACAACGGAACAACCTGCCAGACACGCCAAAATCACCTGCGTGTTATGCCAGAACCACTTGGAGGACTCTCTGGGATGACCTGCCGGGCATGCCGGAACCACCTCTCAGACGTGCCAGAACCATGTGGCGGACAGTCTGGAATCACCTGTTGGGCATGCGCAACCACCTCTGAGACGTACCAGAACCACATGCCGTGCAGGCTGGAACCACCTACCGGACTGACCGGAATCACCTTTCGGCCATGCCGGAACCACCTGTCAGATGTGCCAGAAACACATGCCGGAGACGCCGGAAGAACCTGCCAAGCACGTTGGAACCACCTGCTCAACTCGCCTGAACCACCTGCCGGACATGCCAAAATCACCTGCCGACTATGCCAGAACCACTTGGCGAACACTCCGGAATCACTTGCCGGGCATGCAGGAACCACCTCTCGGACATGCCAGAACACCGTGCCAATGACCCCGGAAGCACCAGCCGAGGACGCCGGAACCACCTGCTCGACTCGTCAGAACCACCTGCCGGACACGCCAAAATCACCTGCCCGCTACACCAGCACCACTTCGGGGACAAGCCGGAATCACGTGAGGGGCATGCCGGCACAGCCTCTCAGACTGAACCTCGTGCCGGACACCACAGAACCACCTGCCGGACAGACCGGAACAACCTGCTGGACACGCCGGAACCACCGGCTCGACCCGCCGGAACGACCACTGGACATGCAAACTCACCTGCAGGCTACGCCGGAAACACTTGGCGAACACTCCGGAATCACCTGCCGGGCATGCCGAACCACCTCTCAGATATGCCAGAACCACGTGCCAATGTCCCCGGAAGCACCTGCCGAGCACGCCGGAACCACCTGCTCGACTCGCCAGAACCACCTGCCGGATACGCAGAAATCACCTGCCGGCTACGCCACAACCAGTTGGGGAACACTTCGGAATCACCTGCCGGGCTTGCTGGAACCACCTGCCGGTCATGCCAAAATCACCTGCCAAGTACGCCAGTACCACTTGGCGGACACTGTGGAAACACCTGTCGGGCCGGCCGGAACCACATCTCAGACGTGCCAGAACCATGTGCATGAGATGCTGGAACCACACCCCGAACAGACGGAAAACACCTGCCAGACCCGTCTGAACAATCTGCCGAGCACGCCGGAGCCACCTGCTCGACTCGCCGGAACCACCTACCTGACATACCCAAATCACCAGCCGGGTATGCCAGAACCACTTGGCGGACACTCCGGAATCATCTGCCGGACATGCCGGAACCAGCTCTCAGACACCCCAGAACCAAGTGCCGGAGACGCCGGAAGCACCTGCCGAGCATGCCGGAGCCACCTGCTCGTCTCGCCAGAAACACCTGCCGGACACGCCAAAATCACCTGCCGGGTATGCCAGAACCACCTGGCGGACACTCCGAAATCACCTGTCGCGCATGCCGGAACCACCTCTCAGACGTGGCGGAAGCACGTGCCAGACATGCCGGAATCACCTACCGGACAGACTGGAACCACCTGCCGAGCACGCCGGAGCCACCTGCTCGACTCGCCAGAAACACCTGCCGGACACGCCAAAATCACCTGCAGGGTAGGCCACAACCACCTGGCGGATACTAAGGAATCACCTGCCGCGCATGCCGGAAGCACCTCTCAGACGTGCCGGAAGCACGTGCCAGACACGCCGGAAACACCTACCGGACAGACCGGAACCACCTGCCAAGAACGCCGGAGCCACCTGTTCGACTCGCTGGAACCACCTGCTGGACAGGCCAATATCAACTGCTGGCTATGCCAGAACCACCCGGGGGACAGTCCGGGATCACCTGCCAGCCATGGCGGAACCACCTCTCAGACGTACCAGAACCACCTGCCGGAGAAGCTGGAAACGCGTCCTGGACACACTGGAACCACGTGACGGCCATGCCTGAACCACCAGCAGAGCACGGCGGAACCAGCTGCCGGACACGCCGAAATCACCTGCGGGCTACGCCAGAACCACTTGGACGACTCTCTGGGATGACCTGCCGGGCATGCCGGAACCACCTCTCAGACGTGCCAGAACCATGTGGCGGACAGTCCGGAATCACCTGTTGGGCATGCGCAACCACCTCTGAGACGTACCAGAACAACATGCCGTGCAGGCTGGAACCACCTACCGGACAGACCGGAATCACCTTTCGGGCATGCCGGAACCACCTGTCAGATGTGCCAGAAACACGTGCCGGAGACGCCGGAAGCACCTGCCAAGCACGTTGGAACCACCTGCTCAACTCGCCTGAACCACCTGCCGGACATGCCAAAATCACCTGCCGACTATGCCAGAACCACTTGGCGAACACTCCGGAATCACTTGCCGGGCATGCAGGAACCACCTCTCAGACATGCCAGAACCCCGTGCCAATGACCCCGGAAGCACCAGCCGAGCACGCCGGAACCACCTGCTCGACTCGCCAGAACCAACTGCCGATCACGCAAAAATCACCTGCCGGCTACGCCACAACCAGTTGGTGAACACTTTGGAATCACCTGCCAGGCTTGCTGGAACCACCTGCCAGTCATGCCAAAATCACCTGCCAACTACGCCAGAACCGCTTGGCGGACACTGCGGAAACACCTGTCGGGCCGGCTGGAACCACATCTCAGACGTGCCAGAAACGTGTTCATGAGATGCTGGAACCACACCCCGAACAGACGGATACCACCTGCCAGAACCGCCTGAACCACCTGCCGAGCACGCCGGAACCACCTGCTCGACTCACCGGTACCACCTCCCTGACACGCCAAAATCACCTGCTGGGTATGCCAGAACCACTTGGCGGACACTCCGGAACCATCTGCCGGACATGCCGGAACCAGCTCTCAGACACACCAGAACCACGTGCCGGAGACGCCGGAAGCACCTGCCGAGCATGCCGGAGCCACCTGCTCGACTCGCCAGAAACACCTGCCGGACACGCCAAAATCACCTGCCGGGTATGCCAGAACCACCTGGCGGACACTACGGAATCACCTGCCGCGCATGCCGGAAGCACGTGCCAAACACGCCGCAAACACCTACCGGACAGACCGGAACCACCTGCCAAGAATGCCGGAGCCACCTGTTCGACTCGCTGGAACCACCTGCCGGACAGGCCAATATCAACTGCTGGCTATGCCAGAACCACCTGGGGGACAGTCCGGGATCACCTGCCAGCCATGGCGGAACCACCTCTCAGACGTACCAGAACCACCTGCCGGAGAAGCTGGAAACACGTCCTGGACACACTGGAACCACGTGACGGCCATGCCTGAACCACCTGCCGAGCACGGCGGAACCACCTGCCGGACACGCCAAAATCACCTGCGGGCTACGCCAGAACCACTTGGACGACTCTCCGAAATGACCTGCCGGGCATGTTGGAACCAACTCTCAGACGTGCCAGAAGCATGTGGCGGACAGTCCGGAATCACCTGTTGGGCATACGCAACCACCTCTGAGACGTACCAGAACCACGTGCAGTGCACGCCGGAACCACCTACCGGACAGACCGGAATCAACTTTTGGGCATGCCGGAACCACCAGTCAGATGTGCCAGAAACACGTGCCGGAGACGCCGGAAGCCCCTGCCGAGCACGTCGCAACCACCTGCTCAACTCGCCTGAACCACCTGCCGGACACGCCAAAATCACCTGCCCGCTACACCAGCACCACTTCGGGGACAAGCCGGAATCACGTGAGGGGCATGCCGGCACAGCCTCTCAGACTGAACCTCGTGCCGGACACCACAGAACCACCTGCCGGACAGACCGGAACCACCTGCCGGACACGCCGGAACCAGCGGCTCGACCCGCCGGAACAACCGCTGGACATGCAAACTGACCTGCCGGCTACGCCGGAAACACTTGGCGAACACTCCGGAATCACCAGCCGGGCATGCCGGAACCACCTCTCAGATATGCCAGAACCACGTGCCAATGACCCTGGAAGCACCAGCCGAGCACGCCGGAACCACCTGCTCGACTCGCCAGAACCACCTGCCGGACACGCAAAAATCACCTGCCGGCTATGCCACAACCAGTTGGGGAACACTTCGGAATCACCTGCCGGGCTTCCTGGAACCTCCTGCCGGTCATGCCAAAATCACCTGCCAACTACGCCAGTACCACTTGGCGGACACTGTGGAAACACCTGTCGGGCCGGCCGGAACCACATCTCAGACGTGCCAGAACCATGTGCATGAGATGCTGGAACCACACCCCGAACAGACGGAAAACACCTGCCAGACCCGTCTGAACAACCTGCCGAGCACGCCGGAGCCACCTGCTCGACTCGCCGGAACCACCTACCTGACATGCCCAAATCACCAGCCGGGTATGCCAGAACCACTTGGCGGACACTCCGGAATCATCTGCCGGACATGCCGGAACCAGCTCTCAGACACACCAGAACCAAGTGCCGGAGACGCCGGAAGCACCTGCCGAGCATGCCGGAGCCACCTGCTCGACTCGCCAGAAACACCTGCCGGACACGCCAAAATCACCTGCAGGGTACGCCAGAACCACCTGGCGGACACTCCGAAATCACCTGTCGCGCATGCCGGAACCACCTCTCAGACGTGCCGGAAGCACGTGCCGGACACGCCGGAACCACGTGACGGCCATGCCTGAACCACGTGCCGAGCACGCCGGAGCCACCTGCTCGACTCGCCAGAAACACCTGCCGGACACGCCAAAATCACCTGCAGGGTAGGCCACAACCACCTGGCGGATACTAAGGAATCACCTGCCGCGCATGCCGGAAGCACCTCTCAGACGTGCCGGAAGCACGTGCCAGACACGCCGGAAACACCTACCGGACAGACCGGAACCACCTGCCAAGAACGCCGGAGCCACCTGTTCGACTCGCTGGAACCACCTGCCGGACAGGCCAATATCAACTGCTGGCTATGCCAGAACCACCTGGGGGACAGTCCGGGATCACCTGCCAGCCATGGCGGAACCACCTCTCAGACGTACCAGAACCACCTGCGGGAGAAGCTGGAAACACGTCCTGGACAGACTGGAACCACGTGACGGCCATGCCTGAACCACCAGCAGAGCACGGCGGAACCAGCTGCCAGACACGCCGAAATCACCTGCGGGCTACGCCAGAACGACTTGGACGACTCTCTGGGATGACCTGCCGGGCATGCCGGAACCACCTCTCAGACGTGCCAGAACCATGTGGCGGACAGTCCGGAATCACCTGTTGGGCATGCGCAACCACCTCTGAGACGTACCAGAACCACATGCCGTGCAGGCTGGAACCACCTACCGGACAGACCGGAATCACCTTTCGGGCATGCCGGAACCACCTGTCAGATGTGCCAGAAACACGTGCCGGAGACGCCGGAAGCACCTGCCAAGCACGTTGGAACCACCTGCTCAACTCGCCTGAACCACCTGCCGGACATGCCAAAATCACCTGCCGACTATGCCAGAACCACTTGGCGAACACTCCGGAATCACTTGCCGGGCATGCAGGAACCACCTCTCAGACATGCCAGAACCCCGTGCCAATGACCCCGGAAGCACCAGCCGAGCACGCCGGAACCACCTGCTCGACTCGCCAGAACCAACTGCCGATCACGCAAAAATCACCTGCCGGCTACGCCACAACCAGTTGGTGAACACTTTGGAATCACCTGCCAGGCTTGCTGGAACCACCTGCCAGTCATGCCAAAATCACCTGCCAACTACGCCAGAACCGCTTGGCGGACACTGCGGAAACACCTGTCGGGCCGGCTGGAACCACATCTCAGACGTGCCAGAAACGTGTTCATGAGATGCTGGAACCACACCCCGAACAGACGGATACCACCTGCCAGAACCGCCTGAACCACCTGCCGAGCACGCCGGAACCACCTGCTCGACTCACCGGTACCACCTCCCTGACACGCCAAAATCACCTGCTGGGTATGCCAGAACCACTTGGCGGACACTCCGGAACCATCTGCCAGACATGCCGGAACCAGCTCTCAGACACACCAGAACCACGTGCCGGAGACGCCGGAAGCACCTGCCGAGCATGCCGGAGCCACCTGCTCGACTCGCCAGAAACACCTGCCGGACACGCCAAAATCACCTGCCGGGTATGCCAGAACCACCTGGCGGACACTACGGAATCACCTGCCGCGCATGCCGGAAGCACGTGCCAAACACGCCGCAAACACCTACCGGACAGACCGGAACCACCTGCCAAGAATGCCGGAGCCACCTGTTCGACTCGCTGGAACCACCTGCCGGACAGGCCAATATCAACTGCTGGCTATGCCAGAACCACCTGGGGGACAGTCCGGGATCACCTGCCAGCCATGGCGGAACCACCTCTCAGACGTACCAGAACCACCTGCCGGAGAAGCTGGAAACACGTCCTGGACACACTGGAACCACGTGACGGCCATGCCTGAACCACCTGCCGAGCACGGCGGAACCACCTGCCGGACACGCCAAAATCACCTGCGGGCTACGCCAGAACCACTTGGACGACTCTCCGAAATGACCTGCCGGGCATGTTGGAACCAACTCTCAGACGTGCCAGAAGCATGTGGCGGACAGTCCGGAATCACCTGTTGGGCATACGCATCCACCTCTGAGACGTACCAGAACCACGTGCCATGCACGCCGGAACCACCTACTGGACAGACCGGAATCAAATTTTGGGCATGCCGGAACCACCAGTCAGATGTGCCAGAAACACGTGCCGGAGACGCCGGAAGCCCCTGCCGAGCACGTCGCAACGACCTGCTCAACTCGCCTGAACCACCTGCCGGACATGCCAAAATCACCTGCCCGCTACACCAGCACCACTTCGGGGACAAGCCGGAATCACGTGAGGGGCATGCCGGCACAGCCTCTCAGACTGAACCTCGTGCCGGACACCACAGAACCACCTGCCGGACAGACCGGAACCACCTGCCGGACACGCCGGAACCACCGGCTCGACCCGCCGGAACAACCGCTGGACATGCAAACTCACCTGCCGGCTACGCCGGAAACACTTGGCGAACACTCCGGAATCACCTGCCGGGCATGCCGGAAGGACCTCTCAGATATGCCAGAACCACGTGCCAATGACCCCGGAAGCACCTGCCGAGCACGCCGGAACAACCTGCTCGACTTGCCAGAACCACCTGCCGGACACGCAAAAATCACCTGCCGGCTACGCCACAACCAGTTGGGGAACACTTCGGAATCACCTGCCGGGCTTGCTGGAGCCTCCTGCCGGTCATGCCAAAATCACCTGCCAACTACGCCAGTACCACTTGGCGGACACTGTGGAAACACCTGTCGGGCCGGCCGGAACCACATCTCAGACGTGCCAGAACCATGTGCATGAGATGCTGGAACCACACCCCGAACAGACGGAAAACACCTGCCAGACCCGTCTGAACAACCTGCCGAGCACGCCGGAGCCACCTGCTCGACTCGCTGGAACCACCTACCTGACATGGCCAAATCACCAGCCGGGTATGCCAGAACCACTTGGCGGACACTCCGGAATCATCTGCCGGACATGCCGGAACCAGCTCTCAGACACACCAGAACCATGTGACGGAGACGCCGGAAGCACCTGCCGAGCATGCCGGAGCCACCTGCTCGACTCGCCAGAAACACCTGCCAGACACGCCAAAATCACCTGCCGGGTACGCCAGAACCACCTGGCGGGCACTCCGAAATCACCTGTCGCGCATGCCGGAACCACCTCTCAGACGTGCCGGAAGCACGTGCCGGACACGCCGGAATCACCTAGCGGACAGACTGGAACCACCTGCCAAGAACGCCGGAGCCACCTGTTCGACTCGCTGGAACCACCTGCCGGACAGGCCAATATCAACTGCTGGCTATGCCAGAACCACCTGGGGGTCAGTCCGGGATCACCTGCCAGCCATGGCGGAAACACCTCTGAGACGTACCGGAACCACCTGCCGGAGAAGCTGGAAACACGTCCTGGACAGACTGGAACCACGTGACGGCCATGCCTGAACCACCTGCCGAGCACGGCGGAACCACCTGCCGGACACGCCAAAATCACCTGCGGGCTACGCCAGAACCACTTGGACAACTCTCCGAAATGACCTGCCTGCATGTTGGAACCACCTCTCAGACGTGCCAGAAGCACGTGGCGGACAGTCCGGAATCACCTGTTGGGCATACGCAACCACCTCTGACACGTACCAGAACCACGTGCCGTGCACGCCGGAACCACCTACCGGACAGACCGGAATCAACTTTTGGGCATGCCGGAACCACCAGTCAGATGTGCCAGAAACACGTGCCGGAGACGCCGGAAGCACCTGCCGAGCACGTCGCAACCACCTGCTCAACTCGCCTGAACCACCTGCCGGACATGCCAAAATCACCTGCCCGCTACACCAGCACCACTACGGGGACAAGCTGGAATCACGTGAGGGGCATGCCGGCACAGCCTCTCAGACTGAACCTCGTGCCGGACACCACAGAACCACCTGCCGGACAGACCGGAACCACCTGCCGGACATGCCGGAACCACCGGCTCGACCCGCCGGAACGACCGCTGGACATGCAAAATCACCTGCCGGCTACGCCGGAAACACTTGGCGAACACTCCGGAATCACCTGCCGGGCATGCCAGAACCACCTCTCAGATATGCCAGAACCACGTGCCAATGACCCTGGAAGCACCTGCCGAGCACGCCGGAACCACCTGCTCGACTCGCCAGAACCACCTGCCGGACACGCAAAAATCACCTGCCGGCTATGCCACAACCAGTTGGGGAACACTTCGGAATCACCTGCCGGGCTTGCTGGAACCACCTGCCGGTCATGCCAAAATCACCTGCCAACTACGCCAGTACCACTTGGCGGACACTGTGGAAACACCTGTCGGGCCGGCCGGAACCACATCTCAGACGTGCCAGAACCATGTGCATGAGATGCTGGAACCACACCCCGAACAGACGGAAAACACCTGCCAGACCCGTCTGAACAACCTGCCGAGCACGCCGGAGCCACCTGCTCGACTCGCCGGAACCACCTACCTGACATACCCAAATCACCAGCCGGGTATGCCAGAACCACTTGGCGGACACTCCGGAATCATCTGCCGGACATGCCGGAACCAGCTCTCAGACACACCAGAACCAAGTGCCGGAGACGCCGGAAGCACCTGCCGAGCATGCCGGAGCCACCTGCTCGACTCGCCAGAAACACCTGCCGGACACGCCAAAATCACCTGCCGGGTACGCCAGAACCACCTGGCGGACACTCCGCAATCACCTGTCGCGCAGGCCGGAACCACCTCTCAGACGTGGCGGAAGCACGTGCCGGACACGCCGGAATCACCTACCGGACAGACCGGAACCACCTGCCTAGCACGCCGGAGCCACCTGTTCGACTCGCTGGAACCACTTGCCGGACAGGCCAATATCAACTGCTGGCTATGCCAGAACCACCTGGGGGACGGTCCGGAATCACCTGCCAGCCATGGCGGAACCACCTCTCACACGTACCAGAACCACCTGCCGGACAAGCTGGAAACACGTCCTGGACAGTCTGGAACCACCTGCCGGCCAAGCCTGAACCACCTGCCAAGCACAACGGAACAACCTGCCAGACACGCCAAAATCACCTGCGTGTTATGCCAGAACCACTTGGAGGACTCTCTGGGATGACCTGCCGGGCATGCCGGAACCACCTCTCAGACGTGCCAGAACCATGTGGCGGACAGTCTGGAATCACCTGTTGGGCATGCGCAACCACCTCTGAGACGTACCAGAACCACATGCCGTGCAGGCTGGAACCACCTACCGGACAGACCGGAATCACCTTTCGGGCATGGCGGAACCACCTGTCAGATGTGCCAGAAACACGTGCCGGAGACGCCGGAAGCACCTGCCAAGCAGGTTGGAACCACCTGCTCAACTCGCCTGAACCACCTGCCGGACATGCCAAAATCACCTGCCGACTATGCCAGAACCACTTGGCGAACACTCCGGAATCACTTGCCGGGCATGCAGGAACCACCTCTCAGACATGCCAGAACCCCGTGCCAATGACCCTGGAAGCACCAGCCGAGCACGCCGGAACCACCTGCTCGACTCGCCAGAACCACCTGCCGATCACGCAAAAATCACCTGCCGGCTACGCCACAACCAGTTGGTGAACACTTTGGAATCAGCTGCCAGGCTTGCTGGAACCACCTGCCGGTCATGCCAAAATCACCTGCCAACTACACCAGAACCGCTTGGCGGACACTGCGGAAACACCTGTCGGGCCGGCTGGAACCACATCTCAGACGTGCCAGAAACGTGTTCATGAGATGCTGGAACCACACCCCGAACAGACGGATACCACCTGCCAGAACCGCCTGAACCACCTGCTGAGCACGCCGGAACCACCTGCTCGACTCACCGGTACCACCTCCCTGACACGCCAAAATCACCTGCTGGGTATGCCAGAACCACTTGGCGGACACTCCGGAATCATCTGCCGGACATGCCGGAACCAGCTCTCAGACACACCAGAACCAAGTGCCGGAGACGCCGGAAGCACCTGCCGAGCATGCCGGAGCCACCTGCTCGACTCGCCAGAAACACCTGCCGGACACGCCAAAATCAACTGCCGGGTATGCCAGAACCACCTGGCGGACACTACGGAATCACCTGCCGCGCATGCCGGAACCACCTCTCAGACGTGCCGGAAGCACGTGCCAGACACGCCGGAAACACCTACCGGACAGACCGGAACCACCTGCCAAGAACGCCGGAGCCACCTGTTCGACTCGCTGGAACCACCTGCCGGACAGGCCAATATCAACTGCTGGCTATGCCAGAACCACCTGGGGGACAGTCCGGGGTCACCTGCCAGCCATGGCGGAACCACCTCTCAGACGTACCAGAACCACCTGCCGGAGAAGCTGGAAACACGTCCTGGACACACTGGAACCACGTGACGGCCATGCCTGAACCACCTGCCGAGCACGGCGGAACCACCTGCCGGACACGCCAAAATCACCTGCAGGCTACGCCAGAACCACTTGGACGACTCTCCGAAATGACCTGCCGGGCATGTTGGAACCACCTCTCAGACGTGCCAGAAGCACGTGGCGGACAGTCCGGAATCACCTGTTGGGCATACGCAACCAGCTCTGACACGTACCAGAACCACGTGCCGTGCACGCCGGAACCACCTACCGGACAGACCGGAATCAACTTTTGGGCATGCCGGAACCACCAGTCAGATGTGCCAGAAACACGTGCCGGAGACGCCGGAAGCACCTGCCGAGCACGTCGCAACCACCTGCTCAACTCGCCTGAACCACCTTCCGGACACGCCAAAATCACCTGCCCGCTACACCAGCACCACTTCGGGGACAAGCCGGAATCACGTGAGGGGCATGCCGGCACAGCCTCTCAGACTGAACCTCGTGCCGGACACCACAGAACCACCTGCCGGACCGACCGGAACCACCTGCTGGACACGCCGGAACCACCGGCTCGACCCGCCAGAACGACCGCTGGACATGCAAAATCACCTGCCGGCTACGCCGGAAACACTTGGCGAACACTCCGGAATCACCTGCCGGGCATGCCGGAACCACCTCTCAGATATGCCAGAACCACGTGCCAATGACCCCGGAAGCACCTTCCGAGCACGCTGGAACCACCTGCTCGACTCGCCAGAACCACCTGCCGGACACGCAAAAATCACCTGCCGGCTACGCCACAACCAGTTGGGGAACACTTCGGAATCACCTGCCGGGCTTGCTGGAACCACCTGCCGGTCATGCCAAAATCACCTGTCAACTACGCCAGTACCACTTGGCGGACACTGTGGAAACACCTGTCGGGCCGGCCGGAACCACATCTCAGACGTGCCAGAACCATGTGCATGAGATGCTGGAACCACACCCCGAACAGACGGAAAACACCTGCCAGACCCGTCTGAACAACCTGCCGAGCACGCCGGAGCCACCTGCTCGACTCGCCGGAACCACCTACCTGACATGCCCAAATCACCAGCCGGGTATGCCAGAACCACTTGGCGGACACTCCGGAATCATCTGCCGGACATGCCAGAACCAGCTCTCAGACACACCAAAACCACGTGCCGGAAACGCCGGAACCACCTGCCGAGCATGCCGGAGCCACCTGCTCGACTCGCCAGAAACACCTGCGGGACACGCCAAAATCACCTGCCGGGTAGGCCAGAACCACCTGGCGGACACTCCGAAATCACCTGTCGCGCAGGCCGGAACCACCTCTCAGACGTGCCGGAAGCACGTGCCGGACACGCCGGAAACACCTACCGCACAGACCGGAACCACCTGCCGAGCACGCCGGAGCCACCTGTTCAACTCGCTGGAACCACCTGCCGGACATGCCAATATTAACTGCTGGCTATGCCAGAACCACCTGGGGGACGGTCCGGAATCACCTGCCAGCCATGGCGGAACCACCTCTGAGACGTACCAGAACCACCTGCGAGACAAGCTGGAAACACGTCCTGGACAGTCTGGAACCACCTGCCGGCCAAGCCTGAACCCCCTGCCAAGCACAACGGAAGAACCTGCCAGACACGCCAAAATCACCTGCGTGTTATGCCAGAACCACTTGGAGGACTCTCTGGGATGACCTGCCGGGCATGCCGGAACAACCTCTCAGACGTGCCAGAACCATGTGGCGGACAGTCCGGAATCACCTGTTGGGCATGCGCAACCACCTCTGAGACGTACCAGAACCACATGCCGTGCCGGCTGGAACCACCTACCGGACAGACCAGAATTACCTTTCGGGCATGCCGGAACCACCTGTCAGATGTGCCAGAAACACGTGCCGGAGATGCCGGAAGCACCTGCCAAGCACGTTGGAACCACCTGCTCAACTCGCCTGAACCACCTGCCGGACATGCCAAAATCACCTGCCGACTATGCCAGAACCACTTGGCGAACACTCCGGAATCACTTGCCGGGCATGCAGGAACCACCTCTCAGACATGCCAGAACCCCGTGCCAATGACCCCGGAAGCACCAGCCGAGCACGCCGGAACCACCTGCTCGACTCGCCAGAACCAAATGCCGATCACGCAAAAATCACCTGCCGGCTACGCCACAACCAGTTGGTGAACACTTTGGAATCACCTGCCAGGCTTGCTGGAACCACCTGCCAGTCATGCCAAAATCACCTGCCAACTAAGCTAGAACCGCTTGGCGGACACTGCGGAAACACCTGTCGGGCCGGCTGGAACCACATCTCAGACGTGCCAGAAACGTGTTCATGAGATGCTGGAACCACACGCCGAACAGACGGATACCACCTGCCAGAACCGCCTGAACCACCTGCCGAGCACGCCGGAACCACCTGCTCGACTCACCGGTACCACCTCCCTGACACGCCAAAATCACCTGAGGGCTACGCCAGAACCACTTGGACGACTCTCCGAAATGACCTGCCGGGCATGTTGGAACCACCTCTCAGACGTGCCAGAAGCACGTGGCGGACAGTCCGGAATCACCTGTTGGGCATACGCAACCACCTCTGACACGTACCAGAACCACGTGCCGTGCACGCCGGAACCACCTACCGGACAGACCGGAATCAACTTTTGGGCATGCCGGAACCACCAGTCAGATGTGCCAGAAACACGTGCCGGAGACGCCGGAAGCACCTGCCCAGCAGTTCGCAACCACCTGCTCAACTCGCCTGAACCACCTGCCGGACACGCCAAAATCACCTGCCCGCTACACCAGCACCACTTCGGGGACAAGCCGGAATCACGTGAGGGGCGTGCCGGCACAGCCTCTCAGACTGAACGTCGTGCCGGACACCACAGAACCACCTGCCGGACAGACCGGAACCACCTGCCGGACACGCCGGAACCACCGGCTCGACCCGCCGGATCGACCGCTGGACATGCAAAATCACCTGCCGGCTACGCCGGAAACACTTGGCGAGCACTCCGGAATCACCTGCCGGGCATGCCGGAATCACCTCTCAGATATGCCACAACCACGTGCCAATGACCCCGGAAGCACCTGCCGAGCACGCCGGAACCACCTGCTCGACTCGCCAGAACCAGCTGCCGGACACGCAGAAATCACCTGCCGGCTACACCACAACCAGTTGCGGAACACTTCGGAATCACCTGCCGGACTTGCTGGAACCACCTGCCGGTCATGCCAAAATCACCTGCCAACTACGCCAGTACCACTTGGCGGACACTGTGGAAACACCTGTCGGGCCGGCCGGAACCACATCTCAGACGTGCCAGAACCATGTGCATGAGATGCTGGAACCACACCCCGAACAGACGGAAAACACCTGCCAGACCCGTCTGAACAACCTGCCGAGCACGCCGGAGCCACCTGCTCGACTCGCTGGAACCACCTGCCGGACAGGCCAATATCAACTGCTGGCTATGCCAGAACCACCTGGGGGACGGTCCGGAATCGCCTGCCAGCCATGGCGGAACCACCTCTCAGACGCACCAGAACCACCTGCCGGAGAAGCTGGAAACACGTCCTGGACAGTCTGGAACCACCTGCCGGCCAAGCCTGAACCACCTGCCAAGCACAACGGAACAACCTGCCAGACACGCCAAAATCACCTGCGTGTTATGCCAGAACCACTTGGAGGACTCTCTGGGATGACCAGCCGGGCACGCCAGAACCACCTCTCAGACGTGCCAGAACCATGTGGCGGACAGTCCGGAATCACCTGTTGGGCATGCGCAACCACCTCTGAGACGTACCAGAACCACATGCCGTGCAGGCTGGAACCACCTACCGGACAGACCGGAATCGCCATTCGGGCATGCCAGAACCACCTGTCAGATGTGCCAGAAACACGTGCCGGAGACGCCGGAAGCACCTGCCAAGCACGTTGGAACCACCTGCTCAACTCGCCTGAACCACCTGCCGGACATGCCAAAATCACCTGCCAACTACGCCAGAACCGCTTGGCGGACACTGCGGAAACACCTGTCGGGCCGGCTGGAACCACATCTCAGACGTGCCAGAAACGTGTTCATGAGATGCTGGAACCACACCCCGAACAGACGGATACCACCTGCCAGAACCACCTGAACCACCTGCTGAGCACGCCGGAACCACCTGCTCGACTCACCGGTACCACCTCCCTGACACGCCAAAATCACCTGCTGGGTATGCCAGAACCACTTGGCGGACACTCCGGAATCATCTGCCTGACATGCCGGAACCAGCTCTCAGACACACCAGAACCAAGTGCCGGAGACGCCGGAAGCACCTGCCGAGCATGCCGGAGCCACCTGCTCGACTCGCCAGAAACACCTGCCGGACACGCCAAAATCACCTGCCGGGTACGCCAGAACCACGTGGCGGACTCTCCGGAATCACCTGTCGGGCATGCCGGAACCAACTCTCAGACGTGCCAGAACCTCGTGCCAGTCACGCCAGAACCACCTGCCGGACAGACCGGAAACACCTGCTGGACACGCCGGAACCACCGGTTCGACTCGCCGGAACCACCACCGGACATGCAAAATGACCTGCCGGCTACGCCAGAACCACTAGGCGAACACTCCGTAATCAGCTGTCGGGCATGCCAGAACCACCTCTCAGACTTGCCAGAACCATGTTCCGGACACGCCGGTACGACCTGCCGAGTATGCCGGAACCACCTGATCCACTGCCCAGAACCACCTGCTGGACACGCCAGAATCACATGCCGACTACGCCAGAACCACTCGGCAGACACTCTGGAACCACCTGCCGGGCATGCCGGAACCAGCTCTCAGAGGTGCCAGAACCACATGCCGGACACTCCGGAATCACCTGCCGGGCATGCCGGAACCATCTCTCAGACGTGCCAGAACCATGTTCCGGACACGCCGGTACCACCTGCCGAGCTCGCCGGAACCACCTGCTGGACACGCCAAAATCACCTGCCGGCTACGCCAGAACCACTCGGCAGACACTCCGGAATCACCTGCCGGGCTGCCTGGAACCACCTGCTGGTCATGCCAACATGACCTTTCAGCTACCCCAGAACCACTTGGCGGACACTCCGGAAACAACTGTCGGGCCGGCCGGAACCACCTCTCAGACGTGCCAGAACCAGGTGCCTGAGATGACGGAACCACTCCCCGAACAGATCGAAACCACCTGCCAGACCCGCCTGAACCCCCTGGCGAGCACGCCTGATCCACCTGCTCAACTAGCCGGAACCACCTTCCTGACACGCCAAAATCACCTGCCAGGTATACCAGAACCACTTGGTGGACACTCCGGAATCGTCTGCCGGACATGCCAGAACCAGCTCTCAGACACACCAGAACCACGTGCCAGAGACGCCGGAAGCACCAGCTGAGCATGCCTGAGCCACCTGCTCGACTCGCAAGAAACACCTGTCGGACATGCCAAAATCACCTGCCGGGTTTGCCAGAACCAGCTGATCCACTCCCCAGAACCACCTAGTGGACACGCCAAAATCAACTGCCGGCTACGCCAGAACCACTCGGCAGACGCTCCGGAATCACATGCCAGGCATTCCGGAACCACCTCTCAGAGGTGCCAGAAGCAAATGCCGGACACTCCGGTATCACCTGCCGGGCATGCCGGAACCATCTCTCAGAGGTGCCAGAACCACATGCCGGACACTCCGGAATCACCTGCAGGGCATGCCGGAACCAACTCTCAGACGTGCCAGAACCTCGTGCCGGTCACGGCAGAACCACCTGCCGGACAGACCGGAAACACCTGCTGGACACGCCGGAAACACCGGCTCGACTCGCCAGAACCACCGCCGGACATGCAAAATGACCTGCCGGCTACGCCAGAACCACTTGGCGAACACTCCGGAATCACCTGTCGGGCATGCCGGAACCATCTCTCTGACGTGCCAGAACCATGTTCCGGACATGCCGGAACCACCTGCCGAGCTCACCGGAACCAGCTGCTGGACACGCCAGAACCACTCTGCAGACACTCCGGAATCGCATGCCAGGCATTCCGGAACCACCTCTCAGAGGTGCCAGAAGCAAATGCCGGACACTCCGGTATCACCTGCCGGGCATGCCGGAACCACCCCTCAGAGGTGCCAGAACCACATGCCGGACACTCCGGAATCACCTGCCGGGCATGCCGGAACCACCTGCTGGACATGCCGGAACCACCGTCTCGACTCGCCGGAACCATTGTCGGACATGCAAAATCACCTGCCGGCTACGCCAGAACCACTTGGCAAACACTCCGGAATCAGCTGTCGGGCATGCCAGAACCACCTCTCAGACTTGCCAGAACCATGTTCCGGACTCGCCGGTACCACCTGCCGAGTATGCCGGAACCACCTGATCCACTCCCCAGAACCACCTGCTGGACACGCCAAAATCACCTGCCGGCTACCCCAGAACCACGCGGCAGACACTCCGGAATCACCTGCCGGGCTGGCTGGAACCACCTGCCGGTCACGCCAACATCACCTTTCAGCTACGCCACAACCACTTGGCGGACACTCCGGAAACACCTGCTCAACTAGCCGGAACCACCTTCCTGACACGCCAAAATCACCTGCCAGGTATACAAGAACTACTTGGTGGACACTCCGGAATCATTTGCCGGACATGCCAGAACCAGCTCTGAGACACACCAGAACCACATGCCAGAGACGCCGGAAGCACCAGCAGAGCATGCCTGAGCCACCTGCTCGACTCGCAGTAAACACCTGTCCGACATGCCAAAACCACCTGCTGGGTACGCCAGAAACACTTGGCGGGCACTCCGGAATCACCTGTCGGGCATGCCAGAACCACCTCTCAGACCTGCCATAACCATGTTCTGCACACGCCGGTACCACCTGCCGAGTATGCCGGAACCACCTGATCCACTCCCCAGAACCACCTAGTGGACACGCCAAAATCAACTGCCGGCTACGCCAGAAGCACTCGGCAGACACTCCGGAATAACATGCCAGGCATTCCGGAACCACCTCTCAGAGGTGCCAGAACCACATGCCGGACACTCCGGAATCACCTGCCTGGCATCCCGGAACCATCTCTCAGACGTGCCACAACCACGTGCCAGAGAGACCGGAAGCACCTGACGAGCTCGCCGGAACAACCTGCTGGACATGCCGGAACCACCTGCCTCACAGGCCAAAATCATATGCTGGATACGCCAAAACCACTTGGCGGACACTCCAGAATCACCTGCCGGGCATGAAAGCAGAACCTCTCAGAAGTGCCAGAAGCACGTGCTGGAAAGGCCGGAACCATCTCCCGGACAGACCGGAAACACAGGAAACACTCGCCGGAACCACCTGCTTGACTCACCGGTCCCACCTGCCGGACACACCAAAATCACCTGCCCGCTACACCAGAACCACTTGGCGGACAAGCCGGAATCACGTGAAGTGCATGGCGACACAACCTCTCAGACGTGCCAGAACCTCGTGCCGGACACACCAGAACCACCTGCTGGACAGACCGGAACCACCTGCCGGAAATGCCGGAACCACCGGCTCCACTCGCCGGAACCATTTCCGGACATGCAAATCACCTGCCGGCTACGCCAGAACCACTTGGCGAACACTCTGAAATCACCTGCCGGGCATGGCGGAACCACCTCTCAGACATGCCGGAACCACATGCCAATGACAGCGGAATCTCCTGCCGAGCACGCCAGAACCACCTGCTGGACACGCCAAAATCACCTGCCGGCTACGCCACAACCATTTGGTAACACTTTGGAATCACCTGCCGGGCTGGCTGGAACCACCTGCCGGTAACGCCAACATCACCTGCCAGCTATGCCAGAACCACTTGGCGGACACCATGGAAACACCTGTCGGGCCGGCCGGAACCACCTATCAGACGTGCCAGAACCATGTGCCTGAGATGCCGGAACCACAACACGAACAGACCGAAACCACCTGCCAGACACGCCTGAACAACCTGCCGAGCACGCCGGAACCACCTACTCGACGCGCCGGAACCACCTATCTGACACGCCAAAATCACCTTCCGGGAATGCCACAACCACTTGGTGGACACTACGGAATCATCTGCCGGACATGCCAGAACCAGCCCTCAGACACACCAGAACCACGTGCCAGACACGCCGGAAGCACCTGCTGATCATCCCTGAGCCAAATGCTCGACTTGCAAGAAATACCTGCCAGACACGCCAAAATCACCTGCCGGGTATGCAAGAACCACGTGGCGGACACTCCGGAATCACCTGCCTGGCATGCCGGAACCATCTCTCACACGTGCCAGAACCATGTTCCGGACACGCTGGTACCACCCGCCGAGCTCGCCGGAACCACCTGCTGGACACGCCAAAATCACCTGCTGGCTACGCCAGAACCACTCGGCAGACACTCCGGAATCACCTGCCGGGCTGGCTGGAACCACCTTCCGGTCACGCCAACATCACCTTTCAGCTACGCCAGAACCACTTGGCGGACACTCCGGAAACACCTCTCCGGCCGGCCGGAACCACCTCTCAGACGTGCCAGAACCATGTGCCTGAGATGCCGGAACCACTCCCCGAACAGACCGAAACCACCTGCCAGACCTGCCTGAATCCCCTGGCGAGCATGCCTGATCCACCTGCTCAGCTAGCCGGAACCACCTTCCTGACACGCCAAAATCACCTGCCAGGTATACCAGAACCACTTGGTGGACACTCCGGAATCATCTGCCGGACATGCCAGAACCAGCTCTCAGACACACCAGAACCACGTGCCAGAGACGCCGGAAGCACCAGCTGAGCATGCCTGAGCCACCTGCTCGACTCGCAAGAAACACCTGTCGGACATGCCAAAATCACCTGCAGGGTACGCCAGAAACACTTGGCGGACGCTCCGGAATCACCTGTCGGGCGTGCCGGAACCACCTCTCAGACGTGCCAGAACCATGTGCCTGAGATGCCGGAACCACTGCCCGAACAGACCGAAACCACCTGCCAGACCCGCTTGAACCCCCTGGCGAGCACGCCTGATCCACCTGCTCAACTAGCCGGAACCGCCGTCCTGACACGCCAAAATCACCTGCCGGCTACGCCACAACCATTTGGTGAACTCTTCGGAATCACCTCCCGGGCTGGCTCCAGAACCACTCGGCAGACACTCCGGAACCACCTGCCGGGCATGGCGGAATCACCTCTCAGACATGCCGGAACCTCATGCCAATGACACCGGAAGCAGCTGCCGAGCACGCCAGAACCACCTGCTCGACTCGCCAAAACCACCCGCTGGACACGCCAAAATCACCTGCCGGCTACGCCACAACCATTTGGTGAACTCTTCGGAATCGCCTGCCGGGCTTTCTGGAACCACCTGCCGGTCACGCCAACATCACCTGCCAGCTATGCCAGAACCACTTGGCGGACACCATGGAAACACCTGTCGGGCCGGCCGGAACCACTTCTCAGACGTGCCAGAACCATGTGCCTGAGATGCTGGAACCACTCCCCGAACAGACCGAAACCACCTGCCAGACCTGCCTGAACCCCCTTGCGAGCACGCCTGATCCACCTGCTCAACTAGCCGGAACCAACTTCCTGACACGCCAAAATCACCTGCCAGGTATACCAGAACCACTTGGTGGACACTCCGGAATCATCTGCCGGACATGCCAGAACCAGCTCTCAGACACACCAGAACCACGTGCCAGAGACGCCGGAAGCACCAGCTGAGCATGCCTGAGCCACCTGCTCGACTCGCAAGATACACCTGTCGGACATGCCAAAATGAGCTGCCTGGTACGCCAGAAACACTTGGCGGACGCTCCGGAATCACCTGTCGGGCATGCCGGAACCACCTCTCAGACATGCCAGAACCATGTTCTGGACATGCCGGTAGCACCTGCCAAGTATGCCGGAACCAGGTGATCCACTCCCCAGAACCACCTAGTGGACACACCAAAATCAACTGCCGGCTACGCCAGAACCACTCGGCAGACGCTCCGGAATCACATGCCAGGCATTCCGGAACGACCTCTCAGAGGTGCCAGAACCAAATGCCGGACACTCCGGAATCACCTGCCGGGCATGCCGGAACCACCTCTCAGAGGTGCCAGAACCACATGCCGGACACTCCGGAATCACCTGCCGGGCATGCTGTAACCACGTGCTGGACAAGCCGGAACCACCTGCCGGACATGCCGGAACCACCTGCCGGACATGCCGGAACCAGTGGCTCGACTCGCCAAAACCACCTGCTGGACACGCCAAAATCACCTGCCGGGTACGCCAGAACCACTCGGCAGACACTCCGGAATCACCTGCCGGGCTTGCTGGAACCACCTGCCGGTCACGCCAACATCACCTGCCGGCTACGCCAGAACCACTTGGCGAGCACTCCGGAAGCACCTGCCGAGCACGCCGGAACCACCTGCTCAACTCGTCTGAACCACCTGCCGGACATGCCAAAATCACCTTCCGGCTACGCCAAAACCACTTTGTGGACTCTCTGGAATCACGTGCCGGGCATCATAGAACCACCTCTCAGACGTGCCGGAACAACGTGCCGGACACACCGGATACCCCTCCCCGTAAGACCGGAACCACCTCTCAGAAGTGCCAGAAGCACGTGCCGGAGACGCCGGAAGAACCTGCCTAGCACGTCGGAACCACCTGCTGAAGTCGCCTGAACCACCTGCGGGACACGCCAAAATCACCTGCCGGCTACGCCAGAACCACTCGGCAGACACTCCGGAATCACATGCCAGGCATTCCGGATCCACGTCTCAGAGGTGCCAGAACCACATGCCATACACTCTGCAGTCACCTGCCGGGCATGCCGGAACCACCTCTCAGACGTGCCAGAACCATTTGCCGGACACGCCGGAACCACCTGCCGAGTATGCCGGAAACACCTGCTCCACTCCCCAGAACCACCTGCTGGACACGCCAAAATCACCTGCCGGCTACGCCAGAACCGCTCGGCAGACACTCCGGAACCACCTCCAGGACAGACGGAACCACCTGCCGGACATGCCGGAACCACATGCTTGACTCGCCAGAACAACCTGCCGGACACGCCAGAATCACCACCCGGCTACGCTACAACCACTTGTCGGACACTCCGGAATCACCTGCCGGGCATGCTGGAACCACCTCTCAGAGGTGCCACAACCACATGCCGGAGACAGCAGAAGCACCTTCCGAGAATGCCGGAAGTGCCTGATCCACTCCCCAGAACCACCTGCCAGACACGCCAAAATCACCTGCCGGGTACGCCAGAACCACGTGGCGGACACTCCGGAATCACCTGTCGGGCATGCCGGAACCAACTCTCAGACGTGCCAGAACCTCGTGCCGGACACGCCAGAACCACCTGCCCGACAGACCGGAAACACCTGCTGGACACGCCGGAACCACCGGCTCGACTCGCCGGAACCACCGCCGGACATGCAAAATGACCTGCCGGCTATGCCAGAACCACTTGGCGAACACTCCGGAATCACCTCTAGGGCATGCCGGAACCACCTCTCAGACTTGCCGGAACCATGATCCGGACACGCCGGTACCACCTGCGGAGTATGCCGGAACACCTGATCAACTCCCCAGAACCACCTGCTGGACACGCCAGAATCACCTGCCGGCTACGCCAGAACCACTCTGCAGACACTCCGGAAACACCTGCCTGGCATG